>NC_051846.1:86125383-86215098 GCF_002237135.1 Teleopsis dalmanni
AATGGCAAACAAGAGCTACTGCCTCATGATATTATAGAGTTGCCTTGGTATAAAGTGGCTTGCGATATTTTTGAATTTGAAAAGAAACAATACCTTTTGGTTGTTGATTATTATTCAAAGTACATTGAAATTGATATTTTAAACATGGGTTACTCTAGCAAGCATGTCATTACAAAATTAAAATCTATTTATGCCAGACACGGCATTCCTAAAATTTTTGTTTCAGACAATGGCCCTCCTTATAATTCAAAAGAATTTAATCAGTTTTGTAACGATTGGTCTATTGAACACATAACATCGAGCCCTCATTTTCCGCGATCTAACGGCATGGCAGAGCGTTCAGTTCAAATTGTAAAAAAATTATTGATAAAATGTAAAGAAACAAATTCAGATTATTACACAGCGTTATTGCATTACAGAACAACTCCTAAAGGTAATTTACCTAGTCCTAGTCAATTACTGATGTCACGTCAGTTAAGAAAAAAATTACCAACTATAGATACAAATTTAGAACTAAAAATTATGAATAATGAAAAGTACAAGATTCAAGTTGAACAAAATATAAAAAAAATGTCTGAAAATTTTAACAAAAAAGCCGTCAAATTACAACCAATTTTTCCAGGTGAAGATGTCATGTTTAAGCGTACACCGCTTTCAGTTTGGTATCCTGCAACAGTTGTAGAAAAATGTAAAGAACCAAGGTCATTTTTGGTAGAAGACAATGATGGAGTGATTTATCGAAGAAATAGAGAACATTTAATGAAAAGACAAAGTGTTTTAGACAAAATAGATGAAGAACGAGAGACTGTAAATCCAAATCAAAGTCCTGTTATAGATCTAAATTTAAATAATGAAAAAAGTGCAAATCAATATGTTACTCAAAGGGGAAGAAATGTGGTAGCACCTAATAGACTAAAATATGAATAATATGAAGATTAATATATGAATATCAAAAATTTGCTATTGTATTATTATATTGTATATACTTATTATTATATTATTAAAATAGACTAAAATATGAATCATAGGTTTAATATTATATTATTATATTGTATATATTGTATATACTTATACTTATTCTTATATTATTAAAATAATATTAAAATAGACTAAAATATGAATTATAGATTTAATATTAATATTAATATATAAATATAAAAAAAAAAAAATAAAAAAAAAGGAAGATGTTGTGAAGTTTAAAATAAGTACTCTTCATGTAACTCTTATAAGTAAAACTCTTATACATATTCTATATTTCACATTATTGTATTGCACATTATAATATAATAAAGACAGTCGTTACTAAACAGTACAAACTCATAGAGGTTGTAATAATGTTAATTTATTATAACATTATCTTATAATAACTGTTAACAGTACTTAACAGTAGTTACGCCTTTCTTTAAAATCGGAAAGTGTAATAATTATATTATTAGCGATTTATAAAAAAAATGCTGTGTTGCTTACTGCCATTTTTTCTCCAAAATGTATAAGAATTGTAGTAATTTGCTCATAAAAAGGCGCTAGTGCCAGGGCACAAATACGCCGGCTCTCATGCCGAAGTTTGAACGGCCATATTGGTTTTTCTCTCATTCTCAAATTTAAAATAAGCATTGAAAACAACAACAATTGTACTCATGCCGTGCCCGAGACACTCTGTATAAAATGGCCCTAACAATTTAGACACAATAGTATTAAATACTTTTCTTTAAATGTCTGTATATTAAGTAAAACTATCTCCAATTACTCTTGTTCATTTCGTGTAAGCATCGATTTTTAATTCTGATTAAATGAAATACTGAATACTACAATTACTTCTTATATATCTGAAGATGGCGGTCATACAACACGCTCACATAATTGGCTTGTACGTACAATGTACTCAGCGCCTGCAATTTACTAAAACTCCTACTGATTTATTTTATTCCTTTCTGTGCTGGCACTCAGCCAAAAGATGTCGGAAGAGAATTACGCACACGGCAACTTAGAAAAGAAAATACTACTTCAACTATGCAAAACAGTTGGCGAATTCCTATGCAAATTGGAAGACTAAAATCAGAGCCGTTACATGTCTCAAGATACGATAAGTTAAAGGGACCGTCATTAAACCAGCTAGCACAAAACTTCAAGTAAAATAAAATGAGTTGCGCATACATATAAAAATTAATTTAATTAAAAGGAAAGTTTACTCTTTCGTATACCCTTCCAGTTATGGACAAATCTTAGCTTAAACGGTATGGGCACCGTTTAAGCTAAGATTAAACCTGATACCATATTTATACTTGAAGTAAATTCAAACTGGAATAGGCTTATTATTCGAAGGAAGTATTTAGGCTGGACCTTGCGATTTATTGTAATAAATACACTGGGTAACAAACATTTTATTTTATTTTATTATTTTTTATTATGATTTGTTAATTATATTAACCATGTTACTGGCTTTAATATATTTATTTATTAGAATTACTATTAATAGTAACATCTCGTAATAGGTTGTTAGGTATAATATTTGAGAAGATATTATTTGGAATACAATTGAAAGTAGAGCAATTGTGAGTATATATTTTATAGATGGTGAATGGTTCTAAAGAGTATAGTTATGTAGCTGATCACCACTCAAAACATATGTATGCGGAACATATGTATGTGTCCAATATGCCATCCAATAAAAATTTAACTTTGTTGGTAAGTACATTATAGGTATATTACTTTTAAATTACTAGTCTTTATAGACTTTTTGTAATGATTGTAAGCCAACCATTCCATTAGTTTATATCTTCCTTATGCTTATTTTTGATATGTAATATAATTTTTTAGTATAAAAAGGAGAACGAGGGAGATGCCCAGAACTGATAGTTCTTTGTTTCCCACATGTGTTATAACATATAATTATATTGTCTAATAAGAATAGTTAAGGGAATCAAATACCCAAATAAAAAGACAAGAAGACACCACTGTACTTGTGCTAGTGAAAAATAAAGTTAAAAATTTCAAAATGCAAAGCATATGCACATTTTTCTATCTTTCAACAAGCAAAAATACTCATTCAAGTATGAAATTAACAACGGATAAAAATATTGAATATGCTAAAATATTGCCTGTGTATGAAGCCATTCGGTAAACCAGCGGCGAATACCTACTATAGAAGGATTTGGTACTCACGCTCGAAGTACATAAAAATATATTCCAAAAATATGTGCTAAAATAACGCAATAAAGGAGAAAAAAGAAATGAACAACACTGAAAGGATATTAAAATAAAATTATGTTCACTTGAAGGAAATGTATTCAAAATTCTACATTATTGGAATAGTGCTGAAATTGGTTATTTGTACATTTTGCTACTACACCCTTAAGAACAGTGAAGCAAAGTACTTTAGAATAACTACTAGCTTTGTTTGGAGTAGAATAAATATAATACTTTCTAGTAGTAAATTGTGGAATATATATATTGATATTCAGATGTCTGAGTTGGTGAATCAGCACCTTTACTCTATTTTATCTGTGGACAGTTTTAAGACACACTAAGAATAACTGAATACGGGGTTTTATAATATGATGATTGTGGAATATAGATCGCAAGTATATCTCGATTTTCAAATGTTTTTCATAAACAAATCAGAACTATAAATTGTGACGTTATAGTAAAAATTGGTGTTCGTGAAAAACAAGCAATGTTAAGTCGCGTATATTATGCTTATATGGATTGTATTCAGGCCTCACTATCAACAATACATGTGTAAAAATTTTGATTATAAATTATAATTAACACATGTTAACTTCGAAGTTATATCTCAACACAACAACTTTTATGAATAAATGATCTAAATATCAAATATTTGTCGTATTTTTATATTTAATAGTATAAGTCGTGTCGAAAATATCAGAACCCTCTTCTGTTAGCTATAGTAAATGATCTGCTACCTAAATAATATATTCAACTAAATACACATATATTTCAAATACTTTATGCAACTATCATTAATGACATTAAAACCATTCCGATCTCCGCATAAAGAAGAATGTTATATCCAAACATATTACTTTTATTGAGACCGTCAATCACTTTGAATTTCCCGACCAGAGCACGGGTTTTAAGGGAATCAGCTATTTTGAGGTAAACCCAGAGCAGGACTTTGACAAGAGAATGAAATATTGAATAAACTTTTTAATATTGCACTTAAAAATGTGGTTAAAAAATCAGAAATAAACATCAGAAAATATATACTATAGTATATACTAAATATATACTATATATACTATTCAGATTTAATTACTGACATATGCAAACAATATTGCCTTAAATAGTCAGATTTCACTAAAAAACACACTAGGGACAGCATTACACAGAAATTTAATACAGGAAAATTTAGCAAAATACATAGATAATATGCATTGTCTTTACTAGAACAATAACGTATTTATGAAATTGTGTAGAGCGTAATTTTTCGTGGCCAAAGCATATTAGGGCATATCTAAACACCTTTAGAGTCATAATCTGAATAATCAAACAATAATGCAACTTTACAAAATATTTATTGCCATATTATAACATATGGAAGCGCAAGATAAAGAAGTTTGGAACCAAATCCTCGTGTAGGAGCAGACAAGGCAAGAAATTATATCGAAGGCTAAACATCACAAACAAAGCCTATTACTGCATTTAAGAATCAGAATCTAGGCAGACCAAATTTGAACTCTATCAAATCCTTGTCCTTAAATGTGGAGACGAAATACAACGTTGTGTGCAGGCAAATCCTTGTACAGGTTAGGATGGTGTGTACAACCAATTATTTTTATTGAGATGAGTTTTAGTGTTTCATAATTTGTTCTTGAAATATTTTGCTTCACTGTAAGTTACAAAAACCTTAAAAAAATTATTATAAAAATAAAATCAAAACCAAACTGGCTCAATACAACAGAAGTTGTTAAGTTCTCTAAATGATTTTATATGAACTCAGAGTAAATTGTTTAAATCATTGTAATCGAAAGAAAAGTGGAAAGCGTGCAACCATTCGAAGATGCGGACCTTAACATATTTACACTGAAAGCCTCACAGCACGCAGTAAGTGTAGCATTGATGTTTGTATGGCCAGTATTCTTCCAAGGATTCTTTACATAAACTGACTTCAACTCTTAGCAACGCTGCAACAATGGCTCACATATGTTGCACTGCAGCAATTCTGCTGCTTTTCACATAATCGCAAGGATATGAAAATATGAAAAAAACTTAAGCAAGTTAAGAAACTGAATGCAATATTTATACACTTTTATTTTTTATTTATTATTTGTATTCTAAAAAAAAAAATTATTTTTTGATTTCTTATCAAATGTTGATGTTTTCTATAGTCAAACTACAATATATTGCTAAGAATAACAAACCAATAATCTTGGGAAATCTAGGAAAGTCCTTGTATGATTGATGTTGAAAATAATGAATTTAATCAGAATGAAACCAATTTTGAAAGAATATGTTTTACGCAGTAATATATTTAATGGATTGACGTGAACAAAGCTTTTTATTTATTTTTTTAACAGGTCAGTAATGATAGTTGTATGGTCGCAAGAATACTTTTACTGCATAAAAATTGTATAAAATCAGATATATTCCTCAATTGAGTTAGTTACAAAAATATAGCATTGAAATATAAATTTAAACTAATTTATTAAATTAAACTAGACTTGGGAGTTTTAGTATTTTAATTGTTTACCTTTGAATAGATATAACCTTCTACCCTAATCCAATTACAGTTATTGTATAATATTTAAAACAAAACCGTTCATGTAACTTTAAGACATAGTGAAACCCACGTCAAGATTTGGTATATTGAAGAAGCTAACTTTGCATTCAAATCCCAACTCCTATATTAGCACAAAAATGCATGTATTGTATGCTTATATGCAAATTTACTGGGCGTTAAGCATCTAATGACGCCTTAAATTGAATCAAATCATCATTAACAATTAGGTTTGTACGCTTGTGAGCCATTGTGGTGTCTGTGTCGGGATCTGAGTTTGGCTACTACTACAAAATATTCACGCAGTGCCATTAGGGCTCATCATATGCAAATAATTAAGAGCATTGACTTCATTTCTATCTTCGTAGTTATTAGGCGTGTGAGCCTGTGTGCGGTGTTGAAATATTTCCCCAAAGTCCCAAAACGTATTTGTCGCAAATCGTTGTTCTTTGTAATCTCTATGAAAATTGTCTGCGTAATGAAGAGCAACAGGAATGCGGGTGCATAAACTGTATCGAAGAGGGGAAGAGTTGCGGTTGCTGCTGATTTCGTACGTGCACGTGCAACGGACGCATTGCGACTGATAATGCATGCACTGAGGTCAGAAGTGGCTAATAAATTTGAATATTAATTGTCAGTAGCCATAGTTGAGGCAATTGCGATTAAAATTCAGAAAATACTTGCAACGTTCATGGCTTATGTATTTTTTATCCTTATGAATTATGTGATATATGCCTGAAGTGCTCAAGGATACAAAGTACAACCATTCATCTGTTTCAATATAAGAGTGTTTAATCGTTCTTAAAATGCACTTTTTCTTATGGAATTATTTTAAATAAGCTCCTAAAAATAAAATCAGTGATATTTGCGCCATACAGTTGAATTTTATTAAAAATATTTTAAATTAAAACAAAATGTTTACAAAATGTTAAAGTAACCAATTTATTTACTTATTTCTATAAAAAAAGAGAGAATCAGAGAATCAGTTACTAGTATTTTTTTTATTTAATCTTAGGTATGGTGGGTTGGTAGCAGTGGCAAACCATTGGATAACTTCCATCTACCTCAATCAGCGATTTTTTGCCGTTTCTTTACCACATTCTTCGCAAGAACCTCTAGTATTAAAAGAGTAGAGGTTAAATCCCTGCCGTCGAATTTCGAAAATTTAATAAGTCACTCGTCTTCACCGATGTACAGTCTGATAGACTGTCAAAGATGTATCTTCTTAAAAACCTAAAGCTGGCAGTAAGAGAAGTTATAGTAGATATTATCTATGAATTATCAAACATTGGCTAACCACAGAGCATACCCACCCCCCCCCCCCCCCCCTCACAAGTTTGTCGAATCAAAACTATCGACAAACTTGTGAATGTTGGTAAATTCCATTCAATTCGATATTAAAAAGCAACTTAGTTGAATCTAATGATGTGGTTTTTTGAATGACCGAGTCCGTACCTTTTATTGTAAATAAACTTTGTTGTACCTTTTTCTCCAAACATAACATAGAGATGCAATGAAATTATTAGTCTTATTGATTATACAGTAAAATCGGAAGACGGTGTTGGGACTTTAAATTCAATTTGTACATGTTCACATAAAGCGAGTTACTTTGCTAATGACATAAGTGTTTCATCGGGGCCAGCAATATTGTATTATAATTACATGTTTTACTTCATTTTGCACTCCACAGTTGTATCTTATATCGAAAGGGATCCAAAATACAAATGGTATCTTTTAGTGAAAATTCGAATCAGCGATACACATATGCCAGCGCTTAACCCAATCTTAGTTCCTTCAGCGAATTCTCTTTTACCGATTCAATCGACTGAAAACGCTTACACGAAGGGGCAATTTGAGTTTCGGGAACAGGAAAAAGTCGCACGGATCCAGATCTGGCGAATATGGTGCCTGAGCGATGACAGTGGTGCCGTGTTTGGTCAAAAAATCGCGTACAACAAGAAATTCCATAGTAAAAATCGCTAAATGCACTTGAGGTAGTCTCACATTAACAGCTGCTGTAAACAAACTAATTGACAGATGATTGACAGGCGCTCAAATTTGTACCATATATCAAGAAAGGATGTACCAACATACCGTATACTTTTTGAGCAGAAGGTATTAAATAAGTTTTTGGTTATTTGTCAAATATATGAAATTAATTAATAAATGCTTCTGACAATTATTAATTTTTTTAAACAGATAATGATTTATGCTAATCTATTGATATATGTTGAAATAGTTTTCAATGCTCTTACAATTCGAAGGTATCAGTGAAATAATTTTTGCATGTGTCGGAGAGAAATTATGCAGAGTGGCTTTTAATTGCCAATTCGGGGAATTACCGTTGCAAAATGTCGTATGCGAAAACTGCTGCCATTAATAAAACAACAAAATTGAGTTCCGTGTGCGTTACTGCAAAATGTAATTACCAAATAATTTGGCAATTTAATGAGTTCGCAGGATGAACCTTTTTTTCTTGTGCCTTGCATCCTTACCAGTCTTGCAGTCGCATCGTTCACTGCAACTTTCATGCACTTTATGCAATAACATAAATTTACATGCAAGGCGTGTAAATATGGTAAACGTTTTATACAAGGTACTTGTGTAAGAATAAATTAATCACATATAATTAACATATTAAATTATACTATCTTATATTAATCTTTAAATTATTCGTAATTATTTATATTATTACATTTAAGAAAGCCTAATAGCATTTTATTTAATCTGCAACTTGTCACTATTTGATAAATGACTTCATTATATTTATCTATTACATATAATTTCATATAAGCAGCTTATGAGCTATACATACTTATTAATGAACTCTCTGAGTAGGAAATATTCACTCTTTGTACTGTTGTAACTAAAAATGTTTTCTCACTAATAATATTAAACATTTTGCATTAACAGTAAATTATAATAATTTTGCATATTAGGGATTTCTTTATAATTAGTATATTACATTAAATTAATTTAATTAATATATTATAATGGGATTGATAGGGATCCTAAAAACTCTAATTCTCTTTAAAACTAATTCTGATATACCTATGTAATACTTTTTGTTGAAGAAATGAGATACAGAAATCTATTGATTACTAGTATAAATGGATTTTAATTGATTATATTTGTGTTAATAAATCTGAACATTATGTAGAATGAATTAGAAAGAACTTTAATTTTTTAAAGATTAAATACGAATTTCACAATCCACACTTAAGTGTTGATTTGATACTGAAGTGGTTTTCATTTGAATTTGAAAGATTACATTCGTGTCTTGTATCGAGTGCTTCAGATTTACTTAACTTGTGTGCATATTGCTAAACTGATCTTAACATATTATTTTCTTAATTTAAGTTTCTTAAATTTTGTTATTAAATGACCAAGTTATCTTTAGTGTTCTTAATTTGTATTAGAACTACTTTCATTAAAGAACATCATCCTATATTCTTTACATCTTAACTTACACAAACATATTCTACCAAATAAAAAGCTTATAAATAACGCCATGTGATTGTTGGGTCCTTCAGGGTCAATTTACTTTATAACCTATGGTTGACTTAGTTAATTGAACATGACTACTAAAAGGTTGTAGCAGGAAATGTTAAATTTACAAGATTTCAGCAGAGATAAATAAAACAAGAAAATTTCGATTTTGTGAGGCGAAAACCACAGAGTATTAAGCACACAAAAGGTGTAGGTTAACGAGCTACTGCAATCTTAGTGCTTGCACAAATGCAGCCTGCATTTGCCTTAATAATAACTCACCTTAAACATATCCGTTGCTAGCAAATGAATCAATCAGTCGCAATTTCCTAGCTATGTTGCAACTCGGCTGCACTCACACCATTTTGCATTGTGTAAATTTCAAGCCACGTTAAGCTTAATTATTATTTGGTTTTGTAATGCAATTATAAAATCAAAAGCTTGCATTGTTATTAATGCTGCACGCTTGAAATTCTGCTGCATATGCACATTTCAGTGGCAATCAACCAATCACTCTGTACACGCCAACCCGCCTGAACCCTTTGGAGCCAGCAAGTAACATGTCCATTTCACTTTGCCCATATTTATAGTGACCAACATGAGAAAAAGGTGCTACCGCAGCACAATATCGTACGTAATTTAGCTATTAAAACTTTGCTCAGTTTCCATGTGCGGCAAAGTTGCATTAAATGCTTGCGCAATGCACAACATTGTCTCATGCCGACACCATCCAAACCCAAACCAGCGTTGTCCTCGTTAACAGGAAACGAGTTTTGCCACTTGCGGTGTAGAATATTTTGCCTTTTGAAAACCAAAAAGCGCAACATACGGAAACGGAAACTGTTGTATGGTCAACGCATTCCACACTCCTGCTGCATTTGCAGTTCTGTACCACAAAATCGAGTATGTGTACCAATTCAAGTGCAGGCATGGATTCGGAATCCGCATTTCACTTGCACGGGAGCTTCTACTTGTGTTTGGTACACTGGAGCGTAAAATTAATCGTGGCATCTAAAGAGTTTGATGGAAAGGAAAAATGTATTTTTATTGGGTTGCTCCGTATTTTGATAACGAATTCTGTGCTCGTGTTTTAAATTAATTTCTGTTTTACACCAATAGAAGCTTTCGTCTTATTGCCAACAGAACTAAATTAAATTGTCATAAGTATTACTTCAGACACGATCGTCTAAATGAAATACTATCTAAGTAACCTGTTGCCAAAGAAATAAAGAGAATTTTTCTAAAGAAACGAGATATGAGTTTTCTGAATTTAAGAGAGTTGATTTTATCAAGTGCAGTTAGAGTATAATGAATAAACTCAGTTATGATAAACACATAAAGTTGTTTAAAAATAAATTGTTTTCCACTGTCTATGTATTGTGAACAATCTCAATTTTGACGGATTGCATTAAGATAGTTTAGATGTTTCAGAAATTTAATTGTAGTCACTGTTGAAGTCATCATAATCACCACTACCGGAAAAATGGCGTCAGCTAATGATAAACCTTATTCCCCTGTATTGATTGTAGTATCAGCTGGATAATTTTAAAATAACAGATACAAGCACTTCATCTTATTTTGATGTTTCACAAGACTACTCGACCATTTCATCAACAATACTTTCACTGTATAAAAGATAATGTCAAGAATATTAAGAAAAATATTGATTTTGGATAAATATTGGTGTCGTAAAAATTATACAACAAATATTAAACTTGATATGCTATATAGTAGTAAACAAGATATACATGAAGTTTTGTGCAAAATACTGTAATAGAAAACTACATATTGATCGATGATGATAGAATCAATAACATTCCAAACGCAAACAGTTTTAATTAATTACCATTGAAGACATTTGAATGTCTGGTGAAAAAGAAGGATAAATACATATGTACTATGTGAATGAACTATGTGATGAAAACTATATAAAACATGTGGCGCGTTTCACAACATAACTTTTGGCAACTCATAAGTAGAGAAGTGATTAACTGTAGCATAAAGAAAGTGAGGGATAAATATCCACACGTTAAAATTTAGAACAGAGAAAAACAACGTTAGCGAATATATGCATAAAGATTTGTAAATCATGAATATCTTAGGAGGCTAACTATTCACAAACGGATCCAACCTAAATTCAATATTTTGTCAATCTGAAAATCGAAATCATTTGATATACCAAAATTAGTCCAAAAAAATTAAAACAAATGAAAAGTCTATAAGTTTTTTTGTTATGTCGGAAAACTGTTTATTACCAATTGGTGGGATCTCTCGTTCCACCACTTGTATCAAACAACTCTTTTATTTTTAATTTCCTAAAAATAGCTCATATCCAGTTTGTTTAAAAAATATCGATACCATGTAACATTTTCTATGCTTTTCGCTTTGCAAAGGCTCACTTAAAGTTCTTGAGTCTAATATTTTAATAGGTTTAAATATCAGCTAATTATCTCTTTGAAAAGCTCTCGGCTTTCTTAAAACTTGTAGAAAATTTATGTAAAATTATTGGAATCTGATGCACAGTACAATGGACCTTGACAGAATGAGTGAAATGTATGATTTTTACAAATTGTTCGTTAATACTAGTTTTAGCAAGATAAAGTATCGCAAAAAAAACCAAAAATATAATTATCAGATCATCTAAATCGTATCTGTGAAGGAAGATTCTAAAACATTAGAACACGTTTAGATACACATGATTCTGATAAAGCAGAATAAGCAAAATCACTATGATAATATATTGTATAACACAATAATGTTAAATTTGTGAAAATGCTGCAAAATTTCAAAACTACTGATTCCAAAAGACTTAACAGTAGAATTTCATAATCATCATATCATTACAGTTTAGGGTGATCCATTCGATTCTTCAGTCAACACCTCCACATATCAGCGAGACTTTTTGGTCTCTGACTACAAAATTCGGTTGTCAACTTCTACCTCTTGCAACCGTGGCTACCGTCGATATTGTCTTCTCCTGTCTTGTTGAAGTACTGTACTATACTCTAATTGATATATATGTAGCAAAGGTACATATATGTCATCGTATGTTAATCCTTTGAATCGTTTGGAATAAAATATTCTCTTAATGGAAAATAACAAATATTTTAAAATACAATTGTTTTTAAATCTTCGTTTTTAAATGAATGCTGTAAAATAAAAGGTGAATTCTATCTTTACCATCTTATTTCTTTCTTCCATTTCGCGAATTTGACAATTCTATTATCTACTCAGCATTTACTGAATCTGTTTAAATTGCATATATTTAATATTAATTACTTGTGGTATATTCCACTTCTTCTTCTGACATCCTCATCACCCAGTGGAGTACAGGGCCTCAAAATATATTTCACTGTAAAAGTTATATAGCACTTTAAAAAGAATATTTCTAAAGCGAATATTTGTGTGCTTTCATTACACTTCAGGACATCTTAACAAAATTTACATTACGCAGGATGATATTTTACGCTTGATACTTGTAATAAATTAATTTATAAAAAATTTCTCCAGTATCACACACAAAACCTTGACATGAATAAAGTTCAAAATTGCACTTAGTAAAAATGTTCTAGAAAATACAGACTTTGTGGCAATTTTATCAGCCCGAAATGCAAACGAGCCTATCGTTTGAAAAATAAAATGTTAAGAAAAAATGCAATATCTAGCGGAGGGGAAAAGCGAGACAGGACGACATGTTTCACTGCACACATGATGAATTTATTGCACTTTAGAAATTTGCAATATGTGCAACATTTTAGCCAGTTTTGCAGATATGAGCACCAATTTGCGTTGCTGCTGCTGTTTTATTTAAAAGTTTCTATTTTCCATTTTTCATTTTATTTTTGTGTTGCATATGCCAAAATGTGTGGCACTTAACATATTTATTGGAGAGTATAAATTTAGAAACACATATCAGCAATATATAAAACGACAATTACAACAACAGCTCGAAGGCAGTTAGTTACAGAAATTTATAGATGCGCTCAAAAATGGAAATAAATTGTTTCAATAAATCTTTTGGCAACAATTTTTGGTTATTATTTTGCAAAACAATCACTTTACTAATTTGCAGCCATTATAACGCTCGATAAGCACATGATTTTCAAACGAATTTCCAACATTTATAACGAAAATCAGTTTCCAAACAAATTAGAAGCCATTGCCTCGATGAAATTACCATCACATCATTTAGAACATAAATCGTGCTCCCCACGATTTTTCTAATAAATTTATATGACATCTTAACATCTATGGTGTCCAATGACGATGCGATAAAATAATTGCAAACTGCAGAAAAAAGTTAGCTTTTGTCTCCACTTTTCTCTATAAAATACGAAAAAAGCACCTTAAATTACCTTTCATTTTCTCATCAAAAACCACTTGAATGGCAACAACAAAGGCATCAGCAGCAGCTGTAATGACAACCGTTGGGCACTCATACAAGTCTCACCTTACTTCCGTACTTGCCACTGACTTTTGGCGCATGCAGCAACGTCTGCCGCAGATCACCCAAATGATTACTCCACTGCCTTTGCCTTTGCCTTTACCGTTCCTGTTGCTGTTGCTGCTGCTGCTGCTGCTGATGGCGTGTTTTATTTTGTGTCTGTTGCATGTCTTCTGTTGGTGTACTTCATCCTAATGACTCCCTGGTGTTATGTGCGGTTGACTGCGTGGCCGTTTTAGTGGATTTTCTTTAACAAATGCTTTTAGTGCTAGAAGCTGCTCCAAGTGCGGGTAGTGTCTTGGGTTTGTAATCATCATCATCGTCTTTCACTTTTCTTTGGTTACTTTGTTGTTGCTGAAATTGCCAACTTGAAACCGAAAGCAAAGGAAAAGCGTTAAATTAAAGCGTAAATGCCACTTAGTTACTCAAAAATTAAAAAAGCTTGCAAAAAAAATGTTCCTGCTGAAGCGTTATTAAGTGCCCTCTAAATTGGATGATTTTTTTAAATTTATTAGATTTTCTTTTGACTCAATTGGAGTGTTAAAAACTATTATAAGAATAATAATAATTAAAGAGATGACGTAATAATTTTAATTATTTTTTACATGTATTGTATTTTAATCATGGAGAGAAAACGCAAATACAGGTTTTATGCATTAATTATTTATTAAATATGAAGAGCAATAATTCCCATCAAAAAATACATAAAGGATAGAGCCCTTAAATTATTTGAGAAATTGACAGACTTACCAACACCGCGTTATCTCAAAATGGTTACAGGCTCCTCGGGAAGGTATGCAGATCTGAGCTCAATTATTGCTTAGTCTGATGAAGTGATAAACAATAATCCAGTCAAGCCATAAAGAGGGATTTTAAAAATATCTCGATTTAAGAAAGAGTTTACTTGACAAGATTCCGATTTCTTAGACAAGCCCATATGACAACGGATTTTAGTATAGATAACTGTTGAATAAGCATGTGTGGAATAATATTACTGACAGAAAGATAGTAAAAGTTATGGGATCATAATGGACAATGTATAATTGAATAAATCTTCATTCACTATAACAAATTATCTTTCATTTTTATAAAATAGAAAAACGAAATTGCTTTCCGAACAGTCTTATACTTCGAGCAACTCTTTCCACTTCGATAGAAATTTATATATTTATATGACCTACAAAACTTACTTTTGTTGTTACTTGCTGAGAGTATAAATAATATAAAAGTCAGATATATCAATGGCCGCTAGATGGCGTGAGTAATTTTTGTTACTGTATTCAATTAAAAAAGTTAACAACTTAATACTTTTAGAAGTAAGCTGTATTGGTATATAGTGTAGTAGAAAATGTAGCTTAAACTTCAACTCTACTACAATTCATTGTCAAATTGACATGCCTGGGTTCCCGAAATCAATCATTATATCACACCATATAGTACACGCTTAACTGTTGATCTTAACAGGTTAAAAAAATACTTTATATTTATTTTTTAATATATGCAGTTATGACGTCTTTTTTTGCAATATGTGGAAAGCTAAAACTACCTCTTAGGAATGATAGTAGAAGATTTCAACCGCGTTCAGTGGATGTAACCCCATTCCAATAATAAGGGAGAAAGGGTAAAAAAAAGCTTAGTAATTGTGGATACAAAATTATTTAAGCTTGGAGTGAGGTCGCAGTGAACATTACATAAGGATAGGGACTACTAACGGTATAGTCTGTGAAGTGAGTTACGATATCCGCGATTGTTAGCGGAATGAAGTAGGAAGTGCAAGCCATCTCGTCAAAGTAGAGAGCAAGGATTGGGAAAGCATTAATCGAAATATATTGAACAGAAATATAACCATTAAAAAAAAGTTGTTATCTATCGAACCGTTATTGTTTAGGTAGGTGTCAAGAAACCTTTATCATTTAACAAAGTCAATAAATCACACATCATATGAAGTGCATATGAAGTGCATTAGAGCCAAAAAGGTGCGAGACAAGATTAACAAATATTCTATAATACTTTTGAAGCAAATCGCTCTATTAATTTTAGGAAGGTTTTCTCTAGAGGGGATATTAATATAACAGTATTAATATTAATAAGTGATTAAAATACTAGCTCAAAAGTAATAAGATAAGTTTTTAAAAACTTTTTTTTAACTTTTTTAAGTTTTTATGTTAGAATCCAACAAAACAATCTAAAATGTCGTGATCCACTAAATTTCACTTAATTCAAGTTAACTTTAATATAAAAAGTTTGCCTGTTCAGTTCAGCTTATATATATTAGATTTGTGGGTTGTAATACAACATTTAACATTTTAAATTTATTTGTTTTTTTAACTGAATTTCTTTAAAAACAGTATTCATAACGCTGTTGACAGCTTCCACAACACTAAGAGATATTATCAGAAGTACAGAATTACAGAGAACTTTGTAACATTCTGCACGAAATTATATGTTCAAACTACTGTAACTTTTGAAAACTTAATATCTACACATCGAAAGAAGTAACTTAATAGTATATAAATTTAAAGATCAACAAAGTATACCGAATTATTAAATACCACATAAAATCAGTCATCAACAAATCAAAATCGACTTTGTTTCCTTTACAGTATTTCCTTTGGAATACAATACAACCATAACATCGACTCTCCCAATCCTCTATCCATTTTTCGTAACCTGATTGAGATATGGCCTTCAACTGCTTCAGGAAATGAATATTTCGCAAAAACTTGTACGCAATAATAGATTTGTGACATTACAAAACAACCTAATCTATAAATGCAAAAATAGCCCAATTGCGGTTGTCATCAACTCACTGCACTCGTTTTTGTATTAACGGGCAAATTCATAGACTCGAAATCAACAACCTTTGTACACTTTGTAATTTAAAAACTGAAGAAACGTTGAATCATTTTATGTTTGAGTGCCCTATTTACTCCTCAGTAAGAGATCACCATCTTAGTTTCTTACTCACAGTCTTTAGAGACAATAAATCTCTCATTTTCAACTGCATTGATCCGCAATCATCTAAAGCAATATTCACATATATAGTAAATAGTCTTAAAATCAGATCATTTATTATAAACGAATAAGATTTTGCAAAATTACAATTATTTCCCTACTATTTATTTAACTTAACCTTTTTTTTGTTTTTATCTAATATTTTTATTAAATCTAATTAGTAATATTTTTAATTTAAATTAAAAATAAGTATACATTAAACCTCCTTCTGTTACAACTATAAGTTCAGAAGCAGAAGTAAATAAATGTTGAATTGAATTGAATTGATTGAATAAATGCAAAAATAACTGGTGTAAACATCCGTTTTAAGCTCGCCAATAAATATAGTACAGTCCTACTAAAGAAAAGTAAAAAATTAATAAAATTATTTCTACAAATGCTATTACCAAACATTATTATAAATTAATCATATTTTAGAAGATCTCAGATACTGTCTACAAAAACTAACTAAGTAAGCGAATTAGAACATTATCAACGATCAATTCGGTTAAATCTATTCGTATATAAGATAATTTCTGAAAAACAAAACTAATTATCAGTTAATCATTTCTACCTAATGTAATATAATGTATTAGATTTTGGTGTTGTATTAGATCTAATTAAAATATAATAAATGAATCATGAATTGACTAACCGTGATAGTTTGATAGTAATCAAATAATCATGATTTAAATTTTGAATTACAGTATATACAAAATTTTATACCATATAGTCTTAAAACAGCTGAAATTGTTTTAAAGTTATTTATTATCAGTTAAAGTCAGTAAAGTATCTATTTAATATCAGATTAATTAAATTTTACGGATGAAAAGATATTGTCGGCAGATTTTCATCGCCAACGGGTGTCGACTCTTACCACGCCGGTTAAATCTTCTTTTGATTTTTAGATTCATTTGTTAATCTTTCCTTGATTTTTTGATCTCTGTAAAGAGAATAAGAAAGTAAAGCAATAAACGTATATGAAACATTAGTAGCACTCCCATAAATATAAATTTTTACAATATGCAATTCTGTTAAGTACAAGTCATTAAAACCGATCCAATCCGACTGCAAAATATAGTATCAAAATAGGCAACTCTATTTTGATGTATTATGGAATTAGACAAATAAATATAGTAATTAATTTAACGATTTATATATTTATTTCTACTATTTAATGGGTATAAAGCTATTATAATTTTAATATTAGAACTTCATTGAATATGAACCTGACATTCTTTTTGAATAGACAACTTCTCAAAATAGGACCTATTGTATAGCGACGTATATTGTTTTATAAACAGAAGAATTTTCGGTTTTATTTACTATTACATTCGGTGTAAATAATTGAAACCTAGTCGACTGTTTATAGCGCACTTAAACGATGTTAAATGTGACTGAACGAATCCATCCGTTCATGTGCTGTGTAAATCTATATAAGCGCGAATAATTGGTTTCCTCATTTAATGTGAGTTGGCTTCCTGTTTCATCCTACTTTTATTACCCTTCTTCATTCTCCTGTGCAGGAACACACAATTTTTTACGACGCCTGGCTTAGCTACAAATACGAATAAATGTTGCCTCTTGCAGGATAACGGAAACAGCAGGAGTCATAATATTTTTGCAATGAAAATTAAGAGCGAAGCATTCAACAACAACAACATCAACAACAACAGCAACAGCAAAAGAAATTACTGGAAAAATTAATTGCATTTTCATTATGTTGGCGCACTCAGGTTCGATATGGCCAAGTTTGAGGTCGGTTTGATGCGGCTGTCTGGTCCATATGTGTGTCTATATGGGTTTGTTTGATTGTGTGCCTTCTACAACAGGCCTTAATGCCAGAGGGAAACTGCAACATAATGACGCGAAAAAATGGGGAGATTTTGCTATATTTATTTAATTTTTTTACCCATTTTTCTCCGAGTATTGCTGGTGATATAGCAAGACAAAGTATATGTATTAATGTGCAACATTTTCGTAATTCAGAAATGTAAACGACTTCTATTAAACACAGGGTCATTTCATACGTTCTTTACTAAATATTTTAGTGAACAATTTCAAAACATAACGTAAATATTTAAAGGTATAAAATATGACCCTGTATGCTATGTAGCTAAAAGCGCTTCCGGTTAGTAAAGCACTGTTACAATGGCATGCAAAAAAAAAAAATCACAAATCCAATTGCAATTTTACAAAAACTGACAAATGATTCTGCCGTTCACTGCTACAGCAGTATTCATGGGGTCTGATCTCCCCTTAACTTGGTCGAGTTGGCTTGAAATGTGTAATTGGACAAAAAAGTGTGCAATACTGCCTGCAGGCGTCCTGGTGAGCTTGAATGGTGTCATTAAGCGATTTTTCATTGCAATGTGCTTCAGGTGGATTTTTTTGTGCCTATTTCACTCCCAAAAGTCAACTTTGCTTAGTGAAAGCCGCAGAGCAGCAAATACACAAAACAAAAAAAATAATAATATGAACTTCAAAGATTTAATTTAGGAGCTTTAAATTCTGTTTCAACACATTTTTTGTAACAATTTTGCGAAACGAAATAGTATTTTTTTCGCAAATAAATTGGGACTGCGATATTTGCGAGCTAAACTCTGCCGGAAATTAAATTCGTGTTTTGCTTTTTATTTCTGCTAAATAAGCAGACTTTTCAATTCACATGTCAAATTTAAGAATCTTTCGGTTAGCAAATTGACAGCCCACTTCCGTTGAAAAACCCATCACCTCTTCTTGCAGCGCACAATGAAACGAATTATGTATGCAGAAATTGCAGCCTTGACACGTTGAGAAATACATCAACACATTATCAGGCTACAGTGGAGCAATGCAAAGCGCTTATATATAAATGCCATCCCTTCACCTCCCCACACTGCTTTTTTGTGGTACATAGCAATTTAATATTTTCATACTTGATTATGAAATCAAAACACGTCTTTTAATCAATGCTACGTGCTGACTTCAGTGATGATGCTTCTGATGCAACGTGTGTAGGTGCTGTTGGGGTCCCAATGTTGCACCGCACTGACCATTGTGTGGAAATTAATTAAATCTTTGCTTACGATTGAGATTGATGGACATGAAGATGCAGAAATAAGAAAATTCCTGAATTGCTTTTGTTGATGCCAATTATTGGAACATGGAGGATTTGAGTTTAAACAAATAAAAACATGGAAGAGAAATTCAAATAAAAACAAATTTTTATACAAAATATCACTGGGAAGTCACCACACTGAAAATTATGAAAATTTTTATCCTTTAGTAGTAAGTATTTTAAACCATTTTATTCACTTTTTTTGGATGTAGTGAAATACATCACGAGTTGACAAAATCAGAAACAATAAAATTTTACAAAATTCTCTTAATATATTCATCCAGATAAAGCTGAAAATTACTCATTGTTATCTTCACGTCTTTTTACAATGATAATACTGTATATTTTGAATATTCTATATACCGGCATTTTATATTTTTTGCACCTATTAACAATAGACCTTTTCTTTTGTAAGGATATCGCAAAAGAACAACATAAAATAAGCACTTCTTTGTAATGGCAAATCTAGAAGTACTGAAAATTTTGTAAGGCTTATGCTTTTTATATTTTTTGCACCTATTAACAATAGACCTTTTCTTTTGAAAACATTAGTCAAATATCTAAGTGTGTATCATAAAAAGATTTTCTTTTCAATAAATTACTAAATCGCTTATTTAAGGTATAATGGTCAGCTTAGATCTAAAATAAGAAATTATGAAGAAGGACAAAGATACAAAGTGTAGAAATCAAAGTGAAAGATATTCTGTTGGACATACACTAAGAAATCCGTACTCGGCTTAAAGCTGAAATTGTCATGAATCATATATCTATATGATATCTTCATTATGTATTATTATCTTTAAGATAATCACATATATATCTTTAATCATATATATCAAATAATCATAATCAGATACATTAATCATGTATCTGCCAAGAGTCGTGAAAATGTGAAGACCTTTTGTTGAGCGTGAAGTTAATAAGACGAAAATGAAAAATATGTGAATGACGAAAATTTGTTTGATTCTGTTTATACATATTCGTATTTTCTATTGTTAATGTGTTTATGATATATTTAAGACTAGTCCAGATGAAACCTTATTCTTATTTAGTTTAATAATTATTTTTAAATAAAACTTTTATCAATCAGAATATTTATTTACATATCTTCATTAATTGAAGCATTGACCACAGTATCTACATTCTTATTCTACATTTCTATACATCTCGAGGTAATTTAAGTAATCATTAAATACTAGTAAATGTCATTTATTACCTACATATATTACCAATAAGACAATTAATAAACAACATAATATATTTATCACATAATATTACAAACTTAATATGTTCTTAATAAAACACTAAAAGACTTTTCATTTGACTGATTTTAGAGTTGTTAAATTTTGAAGGAATTAACACGTACAAATTATTTTCATTATTTTACACTAGCAAAATTCCTTGGCACCAAACAGCAAATTGTATTTGTCATCTGCTGCATAAATAACGAGAT
Source organism: Teleopsis dalmanni (assembly GCF_002237135.1). Lineage (NCBI taxonomy): Eukaryota > Metazoa > Arthropoda > Insecta > Diptera > Diopsidae > Teleopsis > Teleopsis dalmanni. The sequence goes on from NC_051846.1 coordinate 86,146,601, forward strand.
AATACCGAAGCATAATAACTGTCAATATAGTCTCTGTGGCAAATAAGGATTATCTGGCAACACGTTTATTTACTCTGTGCGGATATACACACTTTCCATGGCATCATTATTCACGTAATCTACGCGACCATTCCCAGGCGAGATGCAATTGGTGTTGCCCATAAGTAACCATTTATGGAGACGGACAAGTTTGGGTGAGCGTTTGCGTACACCAAATGAGTATTTTGTGTGTTTCGATTTGCATATTTAATCAAAATTAACATGACCGATAAAATCAATTACACACATCACATCCACTTGATGCAGAGACAAGGATACAAATTCACAAATGTCGTGTAGTCTTTATGCTTCAATTGTTTAAATCCCTTTTACACTGGGTGTCGCAATGCAATTTAACTTTTTCCTAGATTTACGTGCTCAACATGCTCAAATTGATTTTCTTGCAACATTTTGGATGCACAGAAGATAAACAGGATTTCGTTAAAACAACTCAAGGTGCTCTTGTTATGTTAGGATTAATTTAACAACACAAATTTCAGTTTGAGCTGAAGAACTCCTACAAAAATGAATAAATAAATTGTATGGATACAACTTGGTGTTGTGAAATGGATTGACTCTAATATTAATTTGGTGTAGAAGTTATGGTAGAAGTTATAATAAGTATTAATGATATATACGCAATATTATGCAAACTAATTCATTAATAATTATTTTAGTAAGAGTGATATTTTTGGTTTAAACTATCTAAAAAAAAACTATTTAAAATGCTCATTCATTCGCCCGAAAGTGAAGTAAAAATTCTTCAAGCCAATACAAAAATTATTTTTAACAGATTTTTAATCGATTAAAAATGATCATGATCATAATTTTTTTCTTCATACTACATAAAATCGGAAACGAATATGCGGACGAACTAGATAAGGACATAGTGCGCTCTTTTCTCTCACAAAAACAAAGGAGAACCAGAATAAAGAGAATTACTAGTATAATATACCCAGATTAAAGTAATCCAAATCACTTATTGTTACCTATAACAATAAGAGATACCAGGATTGTATAAACCTATCAAAAGAAAAACTTAGAATCATCACAGGAATCCTAACAGGGCACTATAAACTAAAACACCACCTTACTAGACTGAGTATACTTACGAATGCAAACTGTAGATTCTGTGAAGAAAATGAGGAGTCGGCCACACATGTGCTGTTAGAATGCCCTGCGCTAATGCACATACGGAATAGGCTCCTGAGAATGTATATTCTTACGGATGAGGCAATAAAACTCTATAAAGTAGGTTCTATACTACTTTTTATTGACGCAACAGGGCTTAGAGAGCTACTCTAAACACAGAAAGGGGGCACAATAGACTCGACGGTCGCAGTCCCATTACCCGTAGCAATGACAACAATACATAAAACCAGTGATTTCTCCTTTTACTACATAAAGTATTGGTTTGGATAAAAATACACTACTGATGCAGTGGTTACCTACAATTTGGAAGAACTATAAAACTTAAGTATGTGACAGTATGAACAATAATCGGTTTCTTCTTTTAGCATAGGGCTGTCCAAAGCGCACAACATGTATTTAATCAACCACATTCACGCAAATTTTTTTTTTTTTTGCTACTGATAAAACTGAATTATTTTATTTTTATAATATACCAAATAAATTAATTTGATTTAATGAATTAATAAAACTAAATTTAACAATATAACATTATTCATTTTTGTCGAAACCAACTATATATGTATTTGTTTCTGCGGACCTCCAATCTGTACAGTGATTTGTATTAGCCTGTGACCTGGACGGCCCTGTTCTGGCATAAGCACATCGAAGCTACCATAGCGTTAACTCAATGAATTGGGTTTATACTATATTTCAATTTCATTAGAATATGATAATATTACATAGTTACACATTAAATATATCTGTGTTACCGCTATTTTGAAACAATCTTTTAATTAAAGCACCTTTAGGCATCAAGCAAATCATCATTGAAATGCATCATTGATGCATTTTTTATGATACAAGGGTTTAGCTAAGAGATAGTCAAAGACAACGAAGCTCCATTTATTTAAAACAGGAATCTATATCAACAACTGCTATATATTAAAGAAGTAAGATTTGTAATTCCTAAAAAATCAATAGAGGATTTACTGCTATCGTTCCTAACTTTTTTTGGACACGGAAAGTTTCAAGATTTTCGAACAGAAATTTAGGATTTATGAGAAACCATTTCATCCATGAAGAATAACACATGGCGGTATCTGAATCAGAATAGGTACTATGACGAATGGTTTTAACACATGCGAAATTAAATAAATGATAAGAAAATATATTCAATAATACTTTATAACAATGATGCCATTTCTGATAACAATTAATATTTTTATTTGGCTTACAATGTAAATAATGGTCATTGCATTACCTACACCTTCATCTACTAATTTGAAGAGCCTGTATATTCATTTATCTATTTTATTTTTTTTCGCTGCTTTATTGATTATATTCCTCGTTTTGTTATTATATTTATTTGTCTTCATTTTTGTTATTTCTATTAGTTGTTGATATCCAAAATTATTTAAACTCTTCTAATTGCTGTACTCATCCTCACTTTTTCATCTACATTCATGGTTATCTCATGTTAACTATAATTTTTTGTTTACCACAGTAATCTGTTCTCTTTTAATATATATCCCTTAATAAGTACCTACTTAATCACAATAGCTAGTTCTTGTTTTTTGGGTTTTAATCCATTCATTTTTTAATTCATTTTTTTAAACTTAATTTCAGTTTATTTAGAATTGTCTTAGGAATATTTAAATTTTTTTAGTTTCAAATAAATATTCAAAAAATGTATAAATATTGATCATATAAATTACTATAACTATTGTTTTCCTTTTCATCTGATCACATTTATTAGGGTTCGATCTGATCTGATTTTCATCTGATCACATTTATTAGGGTTTGATCAATTGATTACTATAACTATTGCTTTCCTTTTCATTGATCACATTTTTTAGGTTCCGATCAACTTTTTATTCCAAGGTTTTTTTTTTTAACCAACTATCACCACTTTTATTATTTACTTTCACTGAAAAACTAATTCATGTGCAGTCAAAACTGTCAATGTATATCAGAGGTCGGTAAAAATAGCTGAACTAGTTATGCAAAAAAATTTGAATCCTAACGATATAAGATTGATATTCTGATCTCCTATTTATAACGCTTTTTTTTTCTTTCAATTATCTTTTATCATATATTTTCATTCTCTTTGCTTTAATAATCCTTAAGATATATAGTACTTAAATTCCTTTGCCTTTAATGAACTCAGTGTTTTCTTACTTTACTAACTTTTCTCTACTTAATAATTTTTGGTCTTCCGTTTAAACTTTAACCATTTCTATTTTGTTGGATGGAAACCATTCTTTTTTTTATTTGACTATTCGGTTTACTTCTCTCATATATATTATACTTTCCTTCTTCACATAATTGGTTTTTCTCTAGTATTTATTTTATTAAATATATGGTTATAAGTTATACTTTTTAATTCTTTCTATTTTTCCTTTTCTATACCTACATTATTCCTTGGGATATAGAAAACGACGGATAATTAATTGGAAAACTATTGCGGTAGTAGTAATGAGTGGTATAAATCTGAAATGCAGAAAGAAGAAGGAAATTCGAAATATTTAATAAAAAAAAAGAAAACTAAACTAAAAGTAGTAGATAATGAAGATTTTCGTTGAGAGAGGAATCATCAACCACATACCAGTTTGGAATCATTTTAAAGGAGCATGCTAAGCAAACACAATTGATTTTCGGGTTTCATATGAATTAATGCCAAGATATTAAAGCAAATCGACATATCATTTTTGAAGCGATTACACACGAGAATATGTAACATAATGCAAACGATGATGGTAAAAACTCGGAAACCATCCAGAAACAACTTTCCAGTCCAAATTGACAGCAAAGTAACTTTGATTGGTGAAATCAGAAGGGAATTGTTTATTATGATCTCCTCCAGTCTGGTGACACGGTACTCTCAACTCAATAGCTTGAACGAAACAATTGGACAAAACCGATCAGAATTGACCAACAAAAAAAGAGTTGTGTTCTATTTTTATAATGCTACACCACACACATTTTGAATTACTTGCAACAAAATTACGGAACTTGGTTGAAAAGCTCTGATTAAAGAACAGTATGAGCACGATCTAACTTCTATTTGTTTCAGTCCATGCAAAATTTTCTTATTGCTAAAACATTGGTCAACCGAACAGTCGCTGAAAATCACTAGTTCAATACGGATTTTGCCGATAAACTACGGAATTTTTACACCTATGGAATTATGAGGCCACCATATAATGGTACTAGACTGATACTAACTAATTTTTTAAAAAAAAAATAAACTTCTTTGTAAAATTGCACCCAAAAATGGTGCTTTACATATAGTAAGTAAAAATATGCGTAACAGATGTCTCTGCAAAGACTATAGCTTTGAAATAAAAATAGGCAACGTCAGAAATTAACTTTCAATTTGTTAACTTGTGTTTCCAAATATAGCTGTAGTTTATAAGCTCATTCTAATTTAAAATACGGCAAGTGCTTTGGATAATGTCACTTGAAAAGCAAAAAAGGACAAAAAACGTGGAAAACCTTGTGGAAAAACATGATTAGTCATCGCTTCTAATTTCAAAGGCACAAGTTCTAAGCCCGGTATTTGTAGTCCAAACAAATTATATACTTTGCAATACTCGGAACAGCTTTGTATGGTCAGTCAAATTTCAATAAATTAAGTAAATTTTGGTTTTTGTCTCTTGAATTCTATTTAAACTCTTCTAACTTTTAGTGTTTTTTCATCATAAAGATGCGTTACTCTTGGCAAGAAAAAATTAACATTGAAAAGAACTTTAATTAAAAAAACGGTGAACACATTTATATAACACTTAAAATATTTAAAATAACAGAAATCGTTCAACCTTGAAAGCTACAGATCTTTTATTTAGACTTACATTGAATTAATTGGACTAGTTGTTCAATAATTGAGTTTAGAGTTTGGTTTGGTTCAGAGTTTAGTGCAGTTCATATAGATATTAAATATAAAGTACATAGAATATATTATAATCTAAAGCTATTACCATAAAACATGATTGTTGATCCTTATATCAAATAACATAGAATTATAAACCAGTCGCATAGTATAAAATTGATCGAAATATAGTTTGGCCTGTTTAAATAAAAGGGATTCTGAAAATCTGAATCTGTTATGTACACCATATTTGTTATTTACTTTAATTCATTATCTATTAAGGATCATTATTGTTGATCCTTATATCAAATAACATAGAATTATAAACCAGTCGCATAGTATAAAATTGATCGAAATATAGTTTGGCCTGTTTAAATAAAAGGGATTCTGAAAATCTAAATCTGTTATGTACACCATATTTGTTATTTACTTTAATTCATTATCTATTAAGACTTTCAATGAATCTAACTATTCTGTAACTTTAGTCTCTTAAGTTGAATAGAAATTTGTTTCATTTTAAAATATTTACATGAACTTCATTTAATTAAATTGTCAGTTATTTTCCATTTGGCAATAAAATCCAAACCATTGCATTTTAATAAAAAAAACTTGAAACTTGTAAAATCTCAATTATACATTTTAGAATAGTTCAACCAAAATCACACTAGATTTCCATGATTTTGGTCAACGACAACATTTATGCAGATTTGTAACTGTAATTATGTAGGCTTTATTCTGGGCCAATACTGCACCAATGCAACGGCCGAGGATTTCATTGCTGCATTTGCATTCATACGACAAACAATTTTATTTAATGCTGCACTTCAGGGATAAGCCACACATACTCGAACGTTCGAATGCAGCAGGGATATCGGTAAATGCATAAATATGGCAGAGGATTTGGATAAATTGTGTATCAGAGAAGCTCTGGTAGAAGTGATTGTGTAAATTGAAATCAATGCATTTGCCAGAGGATTTACTGAATGAACAAATTAACTTGTTTAAATAACAATTTGCAATTTAATGCAAAATTTTAAAATTTATTCATACGTTTACTCACATAAAGGATTTTACGCAATGTACGCAGTGAATATGAGCAGGACATAAATTTAAAACAAAATCTAATTTATTTACCACTTTGAGCCTATTATGAACAAATGCATTTTCGAGTCAATAAATTTAAAAATTATTTCAAGAAGTAATAAAATAAAGTCATATAACCTTTGTCCTTTAAACAAATTCGAGAGTAACTAAAGTTCGAGAGTTAAGGTTATAAATTTATTACTGGGTGTCTGTATCCTGCTTAATTGGAAAAAAATATACGTAGCTTAAATTAACTCTCAATTAAACCAAAAAAAAATATTTTATTTTGATTCCAATATTATAAATCTATCAAAGCGAATAATTATAATAACAATATACACGTACTTTGTCACAAATGTGGTAGGCAATAAAATTAAATCAAATTTGCCGAATTTACAAATTTTAATTAATGATTTTAAACAACGAAATTTATATTAAAACTGAATGTCACAATTAAAATTCTATCTGTCCATTTTTAACTTTTAAACTATAAATTTTTACTGAAATCAGTCGAAGCTGCATAAAATCCTTTCGGCTGGGCTGCTGTTTTATTAAAATGCTGAGCACGCGAAAATTAATTAAAATATTCTGCCATGGAGCATAACTGAATTTTAATTGAACGCAATCAATTCGCCTTTTTACTAGAACGTCGAATTTGTATCCGAATCAGTACTGTAAAGGATGAATCCGTATCTTCTTCGGCCTTCTTTGTTGAAATGCGGATAGAATTGGTGAGAAATTTATGTAAAGTTTGCACCTTTATTCAGATAAAACCCAAAACTGCCGCAAGTCCTGATGCTTTGTAATGAAATTCATAAAATTTTAATTTCATAATCCGGACAAAATCCAAATTAATATTTAGAAAATTTGATAATGAATTTATTTTACTTTAATAGACAACTTTTAGTACCAAATAAATTTTCCTTATTTTTGTTTCATTTTATTGAAATTTTTATTGTCTAGTCAGTTCAAAGTTCCATGGAAATGTAACTAAAGAATTAAAATATAAAAGGATTTTTTTAATCAATAAGTTTCAAATTGTGCGACCGTTGTCAGGAAGTACAAAAATTATTACAAGAAATAATATTTTCATCTGAATTAATTATTTATACTAGTTAAATAACTACATACCTATTATCACTTCACCTATTAACTATTATTACTTAATTGAGGAAGTACTGTATATTAATTGTGACATTCAGCAAAAGTAAACATTCTATATGTATATTATAGTTTACTTAGAGATATTTTTTTTTGTCATTTCATTAGTTAAATAAAAGTAGTGTACCTTATTATGGATCTCATTATATTATTACATTTTATTTATTTTTTTAATCAAATAACGCTTTCAATTTCAAAAATATCTATCTCTACGTATGAACAATGTTTGACACTGTAAAAGCAGTATATTTATTCTCATCAAAAACTCAAAATATTTAATCAATATATCCCTACGCAAGCTTACTTTCAAAATATAATTAATGTTTTAACAATTTAAATAATTTAAAATTTCCACCATATATTTATGAGGGAAGAACTCTTTAACTGATTTCCACTTAAAGTTGTGCACACTTTTGCAAACTCCTTCAAGCACCACAAAAGTTAAACCATATCAAATTCTAATATCTTCACAAATCTTTACAATTTCAAGTTAAAATAACAATAACAACAAATCAAAATATTCTTCTAGTATATTTTGTCTAACATTTCAATTGGTAAACACTTTTGAAGCACTTCAAGAGCGCTCTTCTTCTAGAAAAGTGCATGCGGTGCAAATACACAGAGCATCCTTTTTATCCTTCTTCAGAAATAAAACCAAACAAAATACCAAACAATTTTAACCAACACCAGAAGAACCAAGTGCGATTTTGGAGAAAATAGCAAAATTCTGTTTAAAACTGACTTTAGTCAATATAAACACAACTCACAAACTGCCATCGAGCGTCATCAAATTCCATCTATTCACATTAGACTGTCGAAGTTGGCATAAATGACGCTGCGTTCTCATAATATGTATCTGTGCATGTATCTTTACATTCGCACTAACTTTATACAGTTTAAAATCTTTTGCAAATTGTCAGCCGACTGCCGTCAATGTTTGCTTTTCAAATTATTTGCTAAGGCTTCAAACCCCTGATGATGACGGTAATGATAACAGTGATGATATTCGCAACGATAATGAAGTATGTGGCTATGATGCTGCCATCTCATTCACTAAAAGTTAAAATACATTTGTGTACCGAAACTTAAGCTGTTTTTGTTTACAATAAACTTCGGTTTTACGTTAAATTTTATATATAAACTACTTGCCCTTACCGCTCAATCACACACATACCTACATACACATAAGTAGCGTGAACAGGGTGTTTTATATGGAAGTAACATAGTTCATGACTTTACTCCATTTCCAATATATACTGAAATACAGAGTGGTAAATGAAACTTCACCCAACACGAAAAACTGCATTCAAAAAACACAGAAACACTTCTTCCAAATAACTTGATTCACATATATATTCTTAGAATAATAAGAGAAGATGAAATATTCTTTAATGTGCTTTCTATCAGTTACAACAGTAATTATAATAAATAATAATTATTAATTTTTAAGTGCTTCAATCATTTTATCCTAAAACTTCATTTTACTCAAAACTCTTCAAAAAAAATTTTATACATTATAATATATCAATACCTTCTGCTCAAAAAGTATTCGGAGTAAGGAGTAGTTTGTTAACTACTCCTGAAGTAATAGACCTTTTTCAAAAATTTTGTTTTGTTATGTTGGTACACCCTTTCTTAACATATGGTACAAATTTGAGCGCCATCTGTCGATTAGTTTGTTTACAGCAGTTGTTAATGTGAGACTACATCAATTGCATTTAGCGATTTTTACTATGCAAAATTCTTGTTGTATGCGATTTTTTGACCGAACACGGCATCACTGTCATCGCTCAGGAACCATATTTGGCACCAGGTCTGGATCCGTGCGACTTTTTCCTGTTCCCGAAACTCAAATTGCCCCTTCGTGGTAAGCGTTTTGAGTCGATTGAATCGGTAAAAGAGAATTCGCTGACGGAACTAAAAGCCATACGTTCACGGGCCTACGAAAAATGTATGGAAGATTGGGTTAAGCGTTGGCATATGTGTATCGCTTCAGAAGGAGCATATTTTGAAGCTGATAAAATAAAATTGGAATAAAATTGAAATTTGTGTGTTTTATTTACAAAATCCTTTTTGAGCAGAAGGTATACTGTTAGTAGTTGCGGGTATAAAGTGTTATATTTTGCCATAAACTCATAGATAATCTAAAAATTTCAACAATATGTCTAAAATCTTTCTATATAAGTCTGCATATAAGTCATATGATATTCGTATTTGTTTAAGAACCTCTGTAATGGCAATTCTTCAATCAACCAGTTTTCTGTTACTGATAAACGTGCTAAGATGAAGAGACCTCGCTGCATCTTTCGCACCACTCATAAATTCGAGGTTGTCATGTAGTGTTATCGCCAAAGTCCTACATTAAATATTGAATGCTTGACTGCAATTAATTTATTAATATGAAATTTATCATAAATACTTGGAACTCAAATTTTATTCTATAAAAAAACTTAACACTCTATTGTAATATTTTTCATTTAATCGGCAAACACAAACTATGCCTTGCAGCAGTTGTTTGATAATATATACGTAACCGATAATGCAATCAATAAACAAAAATAACCGTAATTTTTTCTTTTAGAGAAGAAAAAAAATACTCGTAACTTACTAAAAAAACATGTGAAGCAACAACAATACTCTTAAAATCTTCAGAGTTAAGTTTTACGCGTAAAAAAATTTACGACTGAAGTTTCAGTGCCGTCAAATCAATCTGTTGTGAATGTTCATTGGAAATATATTGCAAAATTCCCGACATCTGTTAAAATCATATGAGTATTATAAGATATAAAAGATATATAAGATAGAAATGCTTATCACTGCCCTTCTAATATTTATTTTGTTTTATTTTATTTAAATTAATTAATTTTTAGTGTTTAGTATTCAGTATTTCATATTGTACATAACACAACAAAAAATATATGTGATGCCAATTTGTTCTAACCAGACTTAATTCTGTTCTTTTACAACTCTGAAAGAAAAAATTACGGCTAATATTCCGACTCGATTAACAGAACGAATCGGTGTAAAAAGTATCAGAATAACTATATAAATCAAAAAACTTAATTAAAATTTTTTTGCCTTTAAAATAGGGCTTAACGACTACAATAGCGTTTGTTCTAATCATTCACTAATTTTTCGTGAGCTGATTTAGTACGACCTTCTGCAATGGGGTTAAAGGCATTTTTTAAATATAATTAATTTTTTCATATTTATTGTAGTGGGTGATGTAAGTATCCGGTATTTTTTTGGCACATTTCTGAAAAATTGCATTGTTATGACCGTCAACCCGGGTTTTAAACCGCTTGTGGAAAGTCACCGGCTTTCGACCATAATCGCTGGTTTTGGTTATTATTGTTGTCAATGTTTGTGCCTCGTCCATCTTCAAATAGCCTTCATTCCGAACTATCAGTTGCAAAGTTCAATCGACAAAAATTGGCAGACACTTTTTATAACGCCGAATGCATCAAAAAAAAATATATAACAATTAATTTTCATGTATATTTATTATGAAATATGAAACACTTTTAGAATTATAATACAAACAATTTCCACACACACACATCGCAAATTCCGTTATTTTTAGATCTTCTTTAGTTGTGGTGTAGGGAGGAACGAGTCCTCCTTAATTCTCTAGAAAAGCCGTTTTGAATCCAAAATACTTAATAATAGTTGGCACTAGGTTGGCCAAGCTTGGCTCCATTTCGTTCAATGGTCCAGTGCCTTTTAAAGACAGATATTAACCTAGATACCTCTGATTTGCTTCTGTGTATTAAGCCAGAGGTTCTACATTTGAAATAGATTGGCTATGTAGCCCTTGATCTAACTTATGAGGCGGTTAATCATATTTGACTTAAAATTTAGATCAGTTGCTGTAGACGGAATGCACTCAAAATGCAGTTCGTCTAAAAACTTTATTCAAAAATATTTTGATTTGATGTCTGTACAAGGACAGACATTACCGAAATTCGTTCAACTAGATTTTATTCTGCCACACCTTGCATGCAATAATATAATTCAGTCAACAGTCTTATTATGCTTAGAAATTATATGATAATATAATAGTTTATAATTTTTATAAAGTTTATTTAAAACCTATATGGATGTACCATAATAAGCCGAACAAACAAAAATTTAATTAATTTACTAAACTTGGCTGACCATACAATGCTGTTTCGAGTATTGCCTAGACATCATCATCTTAGGTCTTTGGAAATATTTGAATTTTTTTAAATCAATCTATAGACTGTATATGATTTGTTTGAACTGCAAATGCCAGTCTTAGAACTCGTGCCTGTCAAATTATTTTTTGATTTAAAGAAATAATCAAACACGCATACCAAAAACTCCTTTAACATTAATAGCTAACGACATGAAGCAGGAACTAAAAATATATGGAGTTTTACATAATGTACTTGTTAGTAAATAATATGTAATATATATTATTATCAAGTATATAAGAGACAGCGTAGATTTAAAACTATGTAAAAGTAGTGTCTACACTTCGGAAAAGCTTAGGTTATTTTAAAATCAATAATGTATTTTTACTAATTATTCAGGAAAATTATATTTTTGCAATAGCAAATGTGTTGTACTTATTTTAAAGTCTTACAAAATCAGTTTATATATTCATATATATATGTAGCAAATTATTTACTCTATATTCTCTGTGGTAACGTAAATTCGCAACAAACTGCAAAATGAAGTAGATCAGACTCTGGGAACTGCAATACATCCAGGTAAAATGTGATAAATTAGAAGCCAATTAGATACAATGTAACTGTAACAGTAACTGAGACGACGAGTTTTTAATTTGTTACCTCGCCACTGAAAGTATCTAAACTGTTAAAACTGTTTTGCGTGTTTATATACAAACACTTGTGAAAGAAGGCATTTTTGTCAGCAATTAAGGACAAACTTTTCTTGTGAAAGCTTAGCCACAGAATACCTTTTCCTTAAGTCAACATAGACTAAGTCGCATGCCCCGAACTACATATACATACATGCGGAGTAAATATCTCAATCAATCTTGAAAATATATTCATCATGTATCTATTTACTTTTCAGAAGCTCGTTAGCAAATTAGGAAAATGTTTAAGTTATCGAGTTTTACTGCGTCAAACATTTAGCGTCAAAGAACTTTCGAAGGCAATAAGCGGTGAGTCAATCGCTAATCACTCTATGTTTGCAAATATATGCAAAGGGAATAAAATTAAGGAAAATAAATGCTACATTATATAGTTATTAACTACTAATAACACTTCAATTTTCTTAAGGAAAAATTTATCATAATACTGCACATGCGAAATGAATTTAATTAACTAATTGTCTAATAGTCGGGCGAAACTTAATCTTCTTAGCGTAATTGAAAAAGCTTTTGAATGGAACTCAATTTAAAAAATTTATCGAAGTGCTTAAAAATAATAGAAACTACAAAATTAACTTATTGCGAACCGTTTGAAGCAAAAACCGCAGACATGAGACATGAGTCTTTCAGATAAAACGAACAAAAATTGCGCAAAATGTAGCCTAAAAGCAGAAAAAATTGTCAGGCGGAGGTGGACCCACACCAGAACCGCTGAAAGTGCACTTTATCATGTTTTTCACGTACGGACAGTACGTTTTTCTACTCTCCACTTGTTAAGAAAAGTATCTTTAGAAAAGTTAATGAAACAAAAAGTTTCACAAAAGTAAAATAATTTTGCGGAGTTGTGATTTTGGACGATTGCGTTTGAGAGTGTCTACATGCCGGTCTTTTGCGACAAAACTCAATTGTGCCTTTCATGTTTGTATGTATCTACTGCATACCATGACGTGGATCTTGATATATTGCAGGACATGCATGAAAATCCTTGTACATGCCGCTTGAGAAACGTGCGGCACTGCACCTACTCTCTGAGTTTTCTTACATCATTTTTTCAACTTTCTTGGTTTCAATTTCAAAGACGTTACGAGTATAAGTCGCCAGCTGAAAGACAGTAATACTTGACCAACCAACACAAAAGCGAAATTTTTATCTATTGAATGCATTTCACTGATTATGAGTTGAGAATCTGCAGAAAAATTATTTTCAAGCTAGAGTTGGTAAGTTAAATTTATATCTATTTTACTGTAGAAAACCAAAAATTTTGTATATTTTCGCTCAGTTCATGAAATTATATAGAACCAATTACTTATAAAATAAGCTGAAATTTTATTTAATTAAGTTTTCACCGCTAATTTGGCTGTAAGATATGTCAGGAAAATTAGTAGTAATAGATTTATTATTTATTTTTTAATTTTTTGTATTACAAATAACAAATATTATGTATAGAGTTATTATATATTATATGTGTTATATATATAGAATTGACAACCATAACAATTTTCCCGTCTGCCAGGTATATTTCAGTATAAATTTCATAAAAAAGATTTTGTTTTGACAAATTTCATAACATTGAATAAATTTTTACAAGAAATGATAATATATTCTCCACCGTGCCAAAGTAACAAAAAGAAGTCAAGGTTCTACTATTACTGGTATTGAAAAATATCGTTACGGACACAAATATTGAACCAACCTTTTTTAATTTGATTTGCATAAATTTAAAATCATTTTTAAATTTTTTTCAAGTTGCAACGATTTTTTAATCCTTGCTGTATAACAAAATTAAACCCATAAAATATATGCCCTACAAACACTATTTTTCACTTTAAAACTTTAAGTTTTTAATAAAACTTTCGATTGGTTTATAACAGCAAATGTTATAGCCTATATTTCGTACATTTGTGTAGAATAAATGCTATAATCAGCTTGATTCTGTAGATTAGAAGATAATGCCATCACCATAAATATTGACCCCGATTAAAAATGTTACTCATATAAGCTTTTAGCCCCTTTCTGAGGAGGTTATGTAGTATAAATATCACTCAAATCGCTTCAACAGCTTAGAACATATGCTCAAAACTACTTAATGTTTAAATATAAATATGTAGATAGAATGAAATAATTTATGCTGTATGTGCACTACGAGTACAGATCTCTTAAGTCTACTCAGCTCGAGACTGGTCCGCGCTCGCATCTGGTCTGGACAGCCCTGACGTTTATGATCATCACAACCAAATAATAGTTATACACTTTATCTCAATACAACTCGCCATATCACTGAAGTCGACTTTCAACGCTATGTCAGAATCGTCAAAGAAATGGAAGATGAGACTCAACAGCCAAAAAACCATACACGTGAATTTTTAGTACAAAAGATCTCTCAACTTTCGCTTTTCATTGATGATCAACAAATACAATATTGTAATTCAGTCAAATATCTAGGCATTGCTCCTAGATGCAAAGCTCCGATGATGTGAGCACGTTAAAATTAAACGGTAAACATACGCCTATGGCAGTGGAAAACAAAATTATGATTTACAAGCAGGTATTGAAACCTGTTTGGACATATGGATTACAACTGTTGTAATCTACATCTGCTTCAAATAGAAAATTAATATAACGCTTTCAAAACAAAATGCTAGGAGTCATTACTAATGCTCCTTGGTATACCTGCAACAGTGACCTACATCGTGATTTAAACATACCAACGGTCGCAGATATAATCGACTCTACAACTCAAATCGACTCTACAATATTTCGAAAAAGTCAGAGAAGATTAAATATGAAAAGTCAAGTGAAAAGTGAAGTGATTTTTCATATTCATTCAATAATATTCTCGATTATAATTTTCAAAGTGTTTCTATAATAATAGTTTCGAATTTTTATTCCAATAACAGTCTTAGGTTTTTAAATGAAAAGTAAATATTTGAAATCTATTATTATTATGTTGAAGTGAGTTGATTCAGTGCACTTGAACACTTTTACTGTCTATTAACTGCGAGGTTTCTTCATAACCCCGCTCTATGCTGTGACTAAATTATTGTTTATCACTGCTTCAGAATAAATAATAACTGACCTCAGATCTACATACCTTCCCGAGGAGCCTGTAACCGTTCTAAGATTTAATAACGCGGTGTTGTTAAGCCTGTCAGTTTTTGTAAATAGTTTAAGGGCATGTTCTATTCAGTGTGTCAGGAAACGTAGAGATCGTCAGAAAGATAAATTATTCAAATCTTAAATAAAATACAAAGCAATCATTATTGTGTTTAATATCATAATTTTTCGTGGACTTTTAATTCTATCATTGAACAAGTTGTATCATTAAGTTTACAGGAACTCGTTAGTTTTAAAGTGTATCTCACTTAAGTAATATTTTTACAAGATTTATTTATTTGGCGGTTTCAAAAATAACCCTATGATTGAGATAACAGCATCATCCATGCTTTCTGTACAGAATATCTTACAGTACAAGCAATGAGTTCGGCTTTAACTTAACGAATGCTTGTTTTTAAAGCATAAAGTATTATTTCCATAAACAGGATCCTTCACATATCCCTACAAAAAAAAAGACAGTGGTAATCATCCACCTAAAGTCGTAGTGGCGGGTCAATTCATATCAGCAAAACATAAAACTAAATGTCCGAAAACTTTTCATAATACAAAACCGGGTGGCTTACGGGAAGGTCTTGTTGAAACCATATATTTTCCACATCTATATCTTTAATTGTAAACCAATTTCAATTTTCAAAAAAGCATGGACTAACCTTATTCGATCGTCACACCACACTATATCAATAAGTGTGGTGTGTTCAACATATTTGTAGGATGTTTTGATAAATTTAACATGTTTAGCGGTTGTTAAGCGTTTCAAATTGAACAATGGTTAACCTTAAACTGAGCTGGCATCAAAAACTTAATTGGTAGGTATGTCAGTGAAACAGTGTTGCGAAATGAAAACCATGAAATTGATTACTCTATTTACAGTAGCTTAATTATACTTGATATTTTTTTAGCAGAAAACCGCAACTTCTTAGTAATTGTAACCTGCATACGATATATTGAAATGGTAATATGATGGTTGTGGCAATTTTTGAAAAAGCAGAAAATTGACATTAATTGCTGTTTGTATATATTTCATCAAAGTTAAAAAAAATAAAAGATAATTAATTTTGTTAAAATATTTTTAAATTATTTCATTACCTAACAATCACATCAAATATAACAAATCTGCTATTATCACCAAACTTGAAAGCCTACGGTACTTTCTACTAAAGAAATCTTTCTGCTGACTTCCAACATGCAATTAGAAAATTTTCTAAACTAAGTAATAAAACCTAACCATACTTTTTCAGGATTACAACATATGTATATAGTAATACTAACGTCTTACATTCATTCCTAAAATAAATATATACCATTTATATTCAGATGTCCATTCAAAGACTTATCCTAACAAAGAACTTTGAGGTTTAAGCCAGGCTCTGCATTTTTCAACAAAAATGGCCATATTGTTTAGTTATTGATCATGTAGTCTAGAAAGCTTATCGAAAACGGCGATGACGCACTATCGAAAGACAGTATGGTATATGGTAGAAATAAAGATTTCATGAGTAAAATGTTTGTAATATGAAAAGTTAGACTATAAGTAAAGTAATCTAAAAAAATTTTTATATTTTAAATGAAAAAAGGCCTTTGCAAAAGGAATCAAAACTTTTTTAAAAAAATTTGCTTTGCTTTTTTAGGAATGGGTCATTTCTAAACCCGTCTAAGTATAAAATCATATTTGTAATCAAATTGAAGAATATCGAATGTACTTAAATCGAATACGCTCTAAAGACTCTGTCTATTTCAGCATTTAAATGTATTAAAAATAAACCCCCACTTCCATAAGATTTTTCTCGCTTCATGGCTCAACAAATCATCGCTCACATTTATGATATATACAACCTCTTGCGTTTTTATATATTCGTTTATTAATAAAAAAAAAATATTAAGTTTTCCAATGGATATAAATAACTTTCTGGAGTTTAACATTGTGAGAGCATGAGAGCCTTTTAACAAATATATGCTATGTTCGTACTTTGTACACTGCAAAGTATGTAGTATTGAAGAAATTAAAGCTTCTTTAAATTAATGAAAAGGAGTTTAGTATAAAATGAAAGGAAAAATTAGAAACAGTGCAGTCGATGTAATCAGTTTTATCATTATTAACATCATAATCGCCATAAATGTAAGTTCATCGTAAAGAAACTCAAAATAAAATCCTCTTTGTTTTTTCTTTTCTGCTCTATTCAGTTGGCACTAGTCCAGATTTGGGACTCGAATCTGAACCCTTTTCACACTTGTTTGAACGCACGTGTTTATTTAAATAATGTGCTGGAGCTGCTCGTATATATGCAAAATAGGAACTCGAGAAGGAAGAGTAAGAAGGCTAACGTAACAAAAGCGCAACCAGTGTTGGTCCTTTTTGGGAGTTATCGTTACAATAGAAAAGAAAAAGTCAGCAAACCAAACAGTTTCACTTCGAACAAAAGGACATTCGAAAATTAATTCTCAAATCCACAAAAGAAATTGTCACAAATTGTGGTAAGTCTTAGATGATGGTGATTATTATCTCCGAAAACGTAAACAATTTTCTTTTTTTTTAAGGGCTTCACTTCTTTGGTATTTCCAACATGCAGTGCTGGCCTTTCCATTGTTTCAAATCGTATTCAACTTACCTTTTCAGGAATTAATTTGCCAAATAAATGCTTTGGCAATGCGGTAGAAAAAACCTCAAAGTGGAGTTGAATTGCATCTAATCGGATTTTGATGATATTTGGGGCGAAGCAGTGAACTGCAATTGTTTCGTTATCCCCCCACAACCGGCCATAATCAATTTTTGGTAGGTTTCTGCTTTTTCCAACCTCGAATGGAAGATTGTAGTTTTTGACCCATGAAATGAGTTTTTGTGTGCTGCAAATTAAATTACTTCGCTACAAGGCAGTGAGGGGAAACCATTTATTTAATATTTCCTTTTATTATTGTGTTATGTGTAAATATATGGGCGGGATGGCAACAAAATTCGACTTTATTTCGTATTCATTGTTTTGTACATTCGGTCACTGCAATGTACTATATGGAATACTTGCTACTGCTACAGATTTCACACAATACTTTTTTATCTCTATATACGAGTATTTTGTATCCAAACATTCATAGCTTCATAGAACGTGGTGGAATTATAATTAATTTGTTGATTTTTTGTGGTTCAAATATGTAAATTTGGTGAAAACTTTTACATATTCGTTTCGTTCGTCCTCTCGCCCAGTTAACACAATTATGAATATTCAGAAGAGTTTTTCTTGCCCTGCACTTGTGTGAGTAGAAATACACATGTGTGTTCGCTGGGCATTCTAAGCCGATTTAATGAAACCGGATAAAAACGCAAATTTCTGAAAAATTGTCCACTCTTAAAACTTCGCAAATTATTCATGAACCAACTTAGCTTGAAATGCTCACACAACAATGGGCGCCATGTAAAAGGAAAAAGTACAGAACAAAATTATATGAAATCATTGGCGGAAAATTATTTCGGAAACAGCTGGCAAACTCAAAAGTTTCGCTGGGTCCGAATGGCTTAACGAGTCCAAAAAATAGAAAAAATAGCACAAATTTTACTTACATATGCTGCATGTGCGAATGTCACTTTAACGGACTTCTTTCGGTACTCCACTTTTTGCATTACTTGGTCCGCCGAGACTGCTCTTTGCGCCATGTTTGCTCCAGGCAGTTCATCAGCGTCGTTGGCAACATGTCCAGTTAAAATTAATTTCATAATTTTTCATGTGATAATAAAAAATATAAAAGTTACTTTAGTTCTACGTAAATTAGCCAGTTCACAGATATTTTTTTTCGAAAACTTTTAATTAAGGAAAGGCAAAGTAGTTAAAATTTTGATGTTTTAATTGCGGTGCCTGTTTGCAATGTAGTTGATTCGTTAAGTAGATTATAAAATAAGCAAAAAATATTTCAATTTTACTACTTAATAGTTTTAACTAAATTGATTTAAAAATATTTCAAATAAATTTTTTAATAATCTTACATTTAAATAAATGCTAACAGCTACAGTGGAGTAGGGTTGATATAAATTTTAAAAAAATTTGTTAAAATACTTGAACTTGTTTTCATTCAATCTAACATTAGTATCCAGACCTCCACTCACTTATTGAGCTCTATAGACTAGAGCTGCAAGATTGGAACTCTGTCACTATGATACAAACACTCTGTGTACTCATTTTACATTTGGTCCAGAATCTCATCAGCTTAAATAGAACATCAAGTTTCGAGTGTTTAATAGGAGAATGCTCCGAGACTGCATTAATTTTTGAGTTGGGAGACACTTTCTGAACTCCGCTATCTACAAAGTCTTCTCGTTTAGATGACTTTTTATTTTTCCTAGCACCTTAGGCCCTAGTTATTTTGAATAAATACGTGATATGTTTTAATAACATATTAATAAATCATTATTAATTAATCACTGTAATTATATCAGTAGATTTAATATGTTGTGTGGGGGGTTTGAATGAAATTTGTCATGGACTCAACTAAAAATAAATTAAAAATTATTCAATAAAAAATGAATTTTATTAAGAAAACATCAAAAAAATTTTAAAAAATATATACTCGTAACATGGTTAACAGAAAACCAATCGCATTGATTTCATTATAACATAAATGTGATCCGCAGAAGCATTGTAGTGCATCGCTTTCCTTGCAAATACCTCCTCTTTTTACTTCGCATTGTTATTAAAAGTAAATTCTTTGTCTTGATATGTCCGCAGTGCATTTAATCATTAATTTCATTTAATTTTGTTAAGTATGTATACCAAAAGCTCTGGCTTTTAGCGAATTTAAAGAGCACTTTTATTTATTATCATAAAATTAGCATGCTTTACTGCCAATAATGAGCTTTATTTTTTTTTGGGATCACTCTACTCTTATCGTATTTCTTATAAGCTTATATTTTACATTACGATCATTTGTAGTTACAATTTCGTCTGGATAATCAAACTCAATCCATTCAAAATCTGAACTATTACTATTACATCGCTGCGGTGGAACCGCATTCGATATTCACGTAACTCATAAATCGATCTTGAAATTGATAATATTACGTTTTCGCGTGCCAACAAGCTTAAATATCTCGGCATTATACTGTAACCCAACCACTATTTTAGGTTTCATATAGAATGTAGCATCTATCTAGCATTATAAATGTACTGAACTCAAAAATGTACCGAACGCATAATAAACTTAACTACATAGTGGTCTGGAATCAATTTTGCTCAAATGGAAAAAAAACCTATATATTTGAACGTAACGTCCTCTGCGATTGTAACAACGAGTACCTACTGTCGTTCGTATTATCTATTTTTTAAAGTTCTCCAGTCTAGCTCATTTCCACATAAATGAATACCTATTATCAACCATAATCCTTCCCAGCGTCTTTCATTATATTTCAATATGTTATTTTCAGCTGTTCCAATCATTTCTTTTCAAAATGGCATTTAATGTAAACTTGATTATAAATTTAACAAAAATATCTGTCAACCACTTTTGTGCTTTTTCGTTTTTTTTTTCTTCCTGAATTATTGTACATATATTTGGACTTACATAAACTCAGTTTTCTGAGAGCTAAACTTATTTAACCTTCTTGTTCTTCTCAGATTACTGAAATGAGATTTTAAGGAATCTGATTTCACGATCAATGGCTAAAATTTTTATTATTCATTCCGAAAATAAGGTTTTAATACAGTCAGTATTACATTGTAGCTTTCCATCTACAGGTAAAATAAAACATAAATTCCTTAATAAATAATTAAAAACAGAAATTTAAAAACTCATATTCCCTAATTTTAGTCGAATATCGCTTAACCATTACATATTCAAAAAAAAATAAATTTTAAGAACTATGAAGCCCTTCGATATTTTCATAACGAAACTATTGCATATTCCAAGAAATTCAAAACGCTGCCTTTTTCCTTTTTTCTCATCACAGGTACTAAAGTACTCATCAGTGAAAATTTCAATGAATTAAATAATACAATTTTTTTTGTTGTTTTTTTACTACTGTTTGAACCCTTTTAACTAAAAAATAATTTCTTTTCTGCATAAAACGCGTCATATTATATTTCACTTTAAAAATTAATAATTTTGTTAGTTTTGTTTTTAATAACAACATCACAAACAAATTTCTCTTTTAAATATTATTTTTCAAACACATTTTGTGTAAAAATTATCCGGAATTATTATTTTTAAACGACGTTCGTTGTCAACTTTTAACGCCATTAATTGATTGATTTATTTAAACTAGCTATAACAATTGTCCAAATAGAATTCGAATTTAAAATGTAGATGATTTTTCGGACTCAGCTGAAAACGGGAGTTTTCCAAAAGTGACTTTTTAAAAATGAGTTCAAACTTACAAACCAGTTCAAAATTTAACTTGAATTCGTTTTATTACAAAATTGGAATAATTTTTACGTACACCTGGCACACTGGTAATAAAAAGCTATGTAAAAAGGTAAAAACTATAAACAAAAATTGCCTCAGAATCATAAACTGCAAGAAAGACTGTTGTTTACTAGAGGAGTTCATTTAGTTATAATAATATAGTATAATAATTCAAATGAATTATTGGATTTCAGTTTATTTACTTATGTGGCGGCTATATCAACGAGCAAGTATGTTAAGAAGACTAAATACTAAGAAAATTTAAAGAGCCGGATTTAGTAAATAATGTTGAGGATTTACATTGTTAAATACTATTTCAAATCATTAAGTAAAAATATTCGGAAATCTCGATTTCTAATAATCATATATATAAAAATTGCATTAATATTATTTTGCATTTACTGAAAAGTGCACATCTTCTTGCATTATGCATTTGCAAATATACTCTGAAATTGCAAAATGTTAATTGAAATGGAAACCATATGTTTTCGGAACATTCTCGTTTCCATTCACGCCAACCAATGAAATGTGTAATAAAGTTAATTAACATTGCCATAATATCATTTCTTTTCACACTTCCATTTCGTGCATTTTCCACATTAAAAGATTGCATTTCAATAGTTTTCTCAGCGGTTCGCAATCATGACTCACGATTCGGTAATGAGATCTCCGCAGTGTAAGTCTGACGACTTACACTCTGCATTAGTGCAGATAGTTTAACTCAGCACGAGCCGGTTTAATCAGTTGAAATTTCTTTCAGTTGCTTCGCGTTTATTGCATTAATTATACTAAATGGTTTGCACTTTATGGAGTTCAATCTTCACTCCAAATTGAGACTTCATAGGTAAACAATCAACAGTCAACAATGAATGTTGAATGCTTGGTTGCCACAACAAAGTCGCCTGAATAAAGTTACCTATAAACTGTGTAATTTTGTGTTGCAATACTTATCCAATGTGCAACTGTTGCTGTGAAGCAATTTCAGGTATCTTAAGACTTGACGCTTGTGGTAATGCACCGACGATTTCCACTAGCTCATGGGTTTCATGCTGCAAATGCGGCGCCGATTGCACTTGCAAGTGCAGAAATGTGCGAATGCAATTGTTGCGTCCGCTGGAAACTTGGAGTCGAAGTTGCCGTTCTGCTTTCGATGATGAAATCGCGCACATGTTGTGCTATGAATCAAATTCGCTTTTCTTTCAGCTGATGTTGTTGTTATTGTTGTTGTTGTTGTTGTTGCTGCCCCACTAACTTACAAGTTTAAAAGTAGCAACAGTGGCCGCTAACGCTTCTGTTTATACAATTTTTTATTGCTTTCGGCTCATGCGATTTGAACAATTGCGACATTTTCCAATCTCATGCGGTTTTGCAGATTTTAATCAAGTTTCGCATACGAAAAACGAAATTTGGAAAACTGAGGCTTTTTTCAACGACTTCGCGCATGCGCCTTTTAAAGCATTTTGTGAATATTTTAGTTCAATTCTGCTTGCAGGCCGTGATGGTTTAAGATTCTAAATCTTGGAAAATATAACTCCACTCATCGAAACTACAGGAATATGTGCCGGTTTATTTTATTATTATTTATTGTGAAATCTGTGTATTGTCAAGACTGTTATCTATCGAAACCCCGTAAGTTGAAAAAAAAAAAAATTTAAATGTTTGAAAATCAAAGATAAACCATATAATATTTATAACAAAACTAAAAGGATTTGAATTAATGAAAAATATTAAAAAGTAAAAAGGACTGATATGTGTAGAATACTCTTAATAAAATTTAAAAATTCATTTAATAGTAACATTGATTCAAAATAAAATTTTGTTGTTGCAATTCACTACTGTTCGAAAAACCTCTCTAAATTAAGTTAAATTATATTAAGTTAAACTAAATTAAATTAAATTAAAATAAATTAAAATAAATTTGAATTAAATTAAATTAAATTAAATTAAATTAAATTAAATTAAATTAAAATAAAATAAAATAAAATAAAATAAAATATAATAATAAAATAAAATAAAATAAAATAAAATAAAATAAAATAAAATAAAATAAAATAAATAAAATAAAATAAAATAAAAAATAAAATAAAATAAAATAAAATAAAAAAAATAAATAAAATAAAATAAAATAAAATAAAATAAAATAAAATAAAATAAAATAAAATAAAATACAATAAAATAAAATAAAATAAAATAAAAAAAATAAAACTAAATAAAATAAAATAAAATCAATTAAATTAAATTAAACTAAATTAAATTTATAAATCGTTTAAAACTAAATTTAATGTTGTAAATGTTAAAAATTGTATTAGCTAGTATTTACAATTTGTCATCATTATTTTAATTATATTGTTTTTCTTAACGGTTGGTAATAATTTTTGATCAGAATTTAATTTTTGCGAAATTTTAGTGTTCATCATGTTCATGCCATAGTATTTTTAGAATTATTCGAGAGATCCACAATTTAAATTATTTGAACTTGTTGATAATGCTAATTGTATTTATATTTTTAACAACTAATTTTGTTACTATAAATGACTATTTCTCTAGTGGTCAGTATACATATTTGCCATTTATTACCAAAGGGAAATAATATGCTGTTTTATTTACAAAATCTGAATTTGCTTCCTGTTTCTTTTTTTCAGCCGATTTCATAGACGAATGTAAAATACAGGAAAAAAATTTCATCAACTGCTCAACTAAGAGCATTCAAAAATTATTCGATAAATTAAATGATGGTAAGTCAAAATAATAAAGTACAAATGATTTCATGGCTTTATGTTCGCCTATAGGAATTCCTGGTCTGAATAGTATTAAAAGTTTTGATCCATTTCATTTGAATCGCATTAAAATATCGCAGGGTAACAGCAACGCCATCAACTTGAAAGTGGAACTGTCAAACGTTAAAATTATTGGTTTTGGAAGAACGAACGTATTAGAGAGTATGTAAGTTTTACTTCATATGACTACATATAATCATTATTTGATGTAACGTGTGTGTTGTGTTTAATCTTAAAGTGTTTACCCAAAGGACTTTAGTTGGAAGACCACTTTTGTATTGCCTGTAATGAAATTGCAAGGTGACTACAATCTTATTGGACGTATTTTACTAATTCCACTAAATGGACGTGGACAAGTTTTCTTAGATGCCGGTCAGATCAATGTTATACCATACTTTCAATTTTTTTTAATACATATGTATGTACAATAAATTTTAGATAATATGACAATCATAATGCACTCCAAGACACGCCTTTATGAAAAGGCAGGCTTTACATTCTACAATGTAACAAATTGTGATGTTGATTTTAAGATAGATGGACTCAAATCATATTTCTCAAATTTATTCAATGGAAATAAGCATTTAGGTATGGAATATTTCTAACCACGTAATACGTAATACGAATAGTATTTATCTTCTAATTTATATGCAGAGGATAGCACAAATAAATTTTTCAACGATAATTGGCGTATGCTTGCCGATGCATTGTACTCTGTCATCACGCAAACCATTGAGGACGTACTGCTCGATGTGTTAAAGAAGATATTTCATTACATACCAGCTAACTTTTTCATAAGTGATATTCCGACGCCTGAAGAATTGTACGGAAAGAGCCAATTTAAGGAAAAAGGACACACAGAATAACATTTATGAACTTATATAAATAAGAAAATCGTTAAAAATATTATAACACTATCTTCTTAAGCCTAAAATTATGTTATATTTAATTTTATGAGACAATGAATTGCTATAACAATTCAATTTAGAAGCAATAACAATCTTGTTGCGCTATAAAACCTCAATTTGAGTTTGTGTAATGTGCAATTTGATAACACGACAACACAAAATTCGACTCCACTCGACCTGCATACAAATTATAACAAAGTTTTTATACAAAATTTGTAAATGTCGATTAATGAGGAATAAATTTGCATTTATTGCACATAATTGTGTGATAATAATTTTTAATAAAACACCAAAATAAAAATACATTTTAACCTCCGTTCAATTTTTTGTGCATAGTTTTTCGGTTTTATAGCACTCCACAGTATTTGAAGGTGCGCCATAGCAACACAATTTGCTGTATTTGGCTTTGTTAATGCCACAAAAAAGGGTATTTTCATTTTAAAACGATGTCAGTAGTGGTCACCAACGACTATAAACAAATAAAAATAATTGCATTTAACCCATAATGGCTGCAAATACAATATATGGATTACCTGTCTATGGGGTCATAATAACAAAAACAATGGCAATAATTATTTAGCCAAAAGCACAAACCACCGAAACGGTTTTCAATGGACCAAACATGCTTTCATGAAATCGTTATTTTATTCTCTTATTAACTAGCCGTAACCGGGAATACTTTAGATTATATGGTTGATGTATATACAATTTTGTTCATCCAAATCTATATATGTTATAAATAAAATCTTAATTGATATTTGGTATAACTAAGTACGAAGTAAGTAAGTAGATTGTATGGTTGATTTTTATACAATTTCGTTGATACAAATCTATATCTGTTATAAATAAAATCTTAATTGATATTTGGTATAAGTAATTACGAAATGTAATCTCTAAATATTTATACGATGATGTGAATGTTAATGAATGAATGCGAGTGTAAAGCACTTCAAAACAGCATTAAAAGTAGTAGTCAACTTTAGATACCACATTTTTTAGTCAATCCAACTCTTCCACGAACATAAAGAATTCAAATAGAAATACCTGTTTTTTATTCATTATAAATTAAATATATATGTAATGAAAATAAAATGAAAATTTTATGATACTACATGGAATATCTGAAACGTAATGTATTCATATATGAAAATCGCTTTTCAGATCATTTCGGGAACCTAACGATGACGCTTGGAGATAAATTGACTTAAATCAACAGTCTTACCAAAAACTTTTTATATGCTCAGTGAAAATTATTCATTTGCGCATTAAATATTCGGAAATCACTTAAAAAAATATTTTATCTATGAATACCTCACTCATTTTGCTAATGAAATTTTCTGTAATTTTTTTAGCTCCATACATACCTTATTTCAGTTAAAAATATATACACATATACTTCTACTACACAGCAAAGTAACAACACTCCAGAAAAATGTGCGAACATAAAAGTCAACTATTTGGGTCAGTTGCTTAAGGTGCGATGGCTTCTGAGCTTCAAATTTGACAGGACCGGAGTTCGATTCCTGGTACTTCCAGTCTCAAAAAATTTTTAACTAATAACGTAATACAAGATTTATTTCCAAGACGACTGATGATGGGTATTGGACAATACTCGAAACAGCTGTACGGTTGGCCAAAAATTCAATTAATTAAAATAATATAAAATAAATTTTTGTTGCTGTAGTTCACTACTGCTCAAAAAACCTGATATTCTTCTACTATAAATGTGCATCGTTCAAAATTAGTGAGATTTTAAGCCAATATATCGATACCTTCAAAAAGTTTAACCGCAAAACAATTTTCATGGACAATTTTTTATTTGCAACATTAAATTTTCCTTTCCATAATTTTATAAAAATCATATTTCAATTTAATTGGATTTACCAATGATTTTAAACATAAAATATTTAGATAGAAATTTATGTGTACGAGGGTAGCAAAATAAGTTTTTCATAAATTCCAAATATCATCAAATTTTCTTTAAGAAGTCATGAATATATATTATAGTAATCCTAAATATATTTATTGAATTTTTTTTTCTGGTTTTAAATATTTAAGTTTTTTATTACACATATGAGGAAAAGTCCTTAAACTTTTTAATATATTCCTGCTAATTATGGCAATATAAACCATTTATAAAATAAATTTTTTCACGTGCAGGCTTTGAGTTAAATTATTTTTTGACATTTATTATATTTATTGCATTTAACATTTTAATAAAATTATTTTCATACACATAAAATATAATCTCGTTAAGGCGTATTGTGTGCGGGCGGTTCTAGTTAAAATGTTTGTGGCTTTTTATTTGAATTGAGGTTATTGCAATCAATTTATTTACTATTTTTTATGTGTACTATTTGTCCATTGGAGGCGTTTCGAAATGTCATTTTAGCCGCAAAACGATTTTTTCATATTAGAAAAATTTAAATTTTGTTTTGTTGCAAATGCAATTGCACTTCATTTTCATTTGGGTGTTATCCTTTAATAAAATCTTATGGCACAAACAAAATGAATTTGCTTATATTGCAATTGTTTAATCCTTGTAAAATCATGCATACAATTGTTTGCCCACATAAACTTTACTGCAGAAGCGACAAGGTTCCGTGACCAAAATATTTTCATTTAATTTACAAAAATCACAAATTTTACAAAATTGTTCCTTTTGCATTCTGGCAGAGCAGAGGATGTGCAACAAACAAAACCACTCACGCGCAATCCACGTTGACTTTTGAGGCACTCGAGGGTAAACAAATCCAAATAGCGTTCCATGCGTGCAAAGATTTAGTTTCCTAGCCGTTATGCGCCAATATTTGGGTTACGTTTTAGTATTTGGAAATGTGCTGTGCCTAAAATAAATTTCGAATGCCACTATTTTAGTACAAAAAAATCTTAAATGGCACAGAGAATGCGAAGTGCTTTAATACACAAAATCTTCATGTGTTTCATGTTAGCTACAAAGTAGTAGCCAACAATTTCTGTACTAATAAAATTAGTTGCAGCCGCTTTAAAATGCATAAGCAGAGTCCAATTCAGAAATATTTCTGCCCAACACTGTACGAAAGTTTATTTTTATGACAGGCCATTTTGACTTTGCAGCTCATTTATGGCACATAATCTCCAGAGAAAATCCTTTTGATGTTTCTGATGATGATTATAATGCTGATGAGCGCACTGATGATGACTTGTTGGCTTTTAGTGACTGCTGCTGTTGCCCACCACCGACCCGTACAGTTTATGCCCATCTGCTTTACGACCATAATTGCTTTTGCAGCTTCTTTTTAATAGGCCGTGCCAAAGCTGTGCTGTTGCACGTTTCGTCTGGAAAGGATACAAAAGTGTAGTGTTTCTCTGTGCCGCTCCTTTCTGCCACATATTGCCATATTTCTTTTCACCAGGAAACGGATGTGCATTGTGTAGCAAAGTTAACTATTTGCTTAACGCCCAGTTTTGACCATGTTGCACTACTTTTTCTATTTGCTTTCGTTGTTGGTTGTTGACTTTTGTTTAAGCCTGCAGATTGCAATACAAAATGTACAAAATTAAACTTTGGCTTCCCTAGGGGTTGCTTTCCTTTTTGTTTATTTTTAGGGGTTTCGAATTTTATTTTCGTGGTTAAACGTTTTTTGCATAAATATTCATTGTGCTCTTTGATTTTTATCGATGTTGAATTTTTTATGCAACCATAAGAACTAATAAAGCTTTAAACTTCATTTATTTATTTTAAAAAATAGCACAGAAATGCATATAAATTTGTTTTTAAATAAATGTTTCTGTTATAACTACAGGGCCTTGATATTTTTGTTTTTATTTATTCGGTCCCCTATATGTACACTACAATAAAGTATGTGAATCTGCAGTACTGTTAAAGGTCCTCGAAATAATGAGTATAGAGAAGTAAAAGTAAATAGAGAAAAAAATAAAGAAAAACAGAATCAAGAAACAAAAATAGAAAAAATATCGAAGGAGATTTGATTGAGATTAATTTAAAAAATTAGTTAATTTAATAATTTTTTTTAATTAAAAATAAATTATTATTAAGTGATTCACATGGCTTAAACATGTTCAACTGAAAAGAATTAGCTGTGCCAAAATTCTTCATTACCTCCAACCGCTATTTAGAAAAGAAAACCTCAATGCTAAGAATAGGAAACTGATATATAACCAAATAATTTGTCCGTCACTTCTATATGGTTGTGTAGCGTTTAGCAAAGCTTCAAACACTACTATTCACCAATTAGAAATTGCACAAAGCCAGGCTCTGAGAAGACTTTTCAAAGTTCCTTGGTATATTAGGACGAATGACATCCTTAGGGACCTCAAGATTGATCCCATCAAAAAATACATAAAGGATAGAGCCTTGAAATTATTTGCGAAATCTGACAGACTTACTAACACCGCATTATCAAATCTCAGAATGGTTACAGGCTCCTCGGGGAGGTATGCAGATCTGAGGTCAATTATTACTTAGTCTGATGATGTGATAAATAATAATCCAGTCAAGGCGCAAAGAGGGGTTTTGAAGAAACCTCGCAGTTAATATAGAGTAAAAGTGCTCAGGTGCACTGACTCAACTTCCCTCAACATAATAATATATTGTAAAACAAGAAACTATAAACTAAACTTATAAATCAAGTCACTGCTACTGGGAACTTATTAAATTTTGTTCTCTGGCTGTAACTGTCAATTCTTCATTTTGTATTGATAGCACAACAATTGGTGACTGTGACTGCAATTATATCACGACCCATTAGATTGGATTAGATTTAAAAACGGGTTGGGACTGCATCTTTTAAGGATTATTGTGACATACCCACTTTAGTTCCATACACGTCTCATGCGAAGCTTTATTTGGCAGTTCTGTTCCACATATGTCACTGAAACAGCGCTGCCAAATCAATACCAGATTATAGGTTTAAGTCCGATATGTACATTAGAGCAAAGTTACAAAGTACACAAATGACCAAATATCTCGCAGTGGTAAAGGTCTTTGTTTTAGCAGTTTTATTAACAACAGAAGATCGAACAGAAATAGTGATTGCGAAAATAATCTTCTCCTTCATTTTGAACTGTGCATTGATAAGTTTCAGATATAAAATGTCGGCGAACGTCCAAGGAGTGCCACAACACCCGAAATCCTTGATAAAGTCTACAACATTGTTCGCAGAGATCAAAGTTTGTCTAAGCGCAAAATTTGTGATATAATAGGCATTTCAGATGAACAAGTAGTCTATATTTTAAAACAAAAATTTTGTATCAAAATGATTTTCGGGAAAAGATCTGGCTTACGGAAGAAAAAAGTGTTTTGAAGATGACGAAATTTAACGAAATAAAGTACGAATTGCTTGAACACCCACCACATTCTCTAGATGAGTCGCACCTCTTCAGAAATTGGAAGTAATTCCTTAATGGAAAGCGTATTTTCTCAAATAAAAAGCCATTGCAGCCGTAGAGCAGTATTTTGTAAAGCTTCCTGAAAAATCATTAAAATAAAAGATGCTTCCAATTTTTCAATGTTATGCATATTCCTGATACATGTCAAGCATAATACTATAGCTCTTTACAGAAAGTCTTATATTCAATTAAATGATATTGTGTTCCTAGTTTAGTAAAGCTGTTAGAATTTATGATCAGTAAGTTTAAGGAGTGCTTGTGTTTTTCTTCAGATATACATGAGCACAGGTTTCCATTGCAAATAACTCTGTTTAATACATTGTTGGATACTTACCCATGAGTAAGGCTTTTAATTATTAGGTACTAAAATATCTGATATGAATTGTGAATTTCTTTACAAAATTGAAATGGTGGTCGGCAACATTAAGAGATGGGTCACCAAATTAGTGTGACTGATCTGTTATATCTATATATATTTAGTGGATCTGTAGTTTACATTTCACCAACTTGCCAACGTTTCGGAACCGAAGTGAACTAACTCATTTTTTGTACCAAATTTAAATAATAAAAAGATTAAGTAATAATAAGTTTTAGGTAATAGTCCTATGCACCTAATCCTAAACATTTTCCTGTTTTGCAGTATTCCTCCAAAATTTCTATCTAGCTTGCAGACTTAAAGAAATTGAGGAAAATTTTAGTCTTAATATGACAAAAATCATTACTGATTTACGTAGTACTATATTGAGATGTTTGACATGTTATATTAATTAGTTGTGATGGAGGGATGACAGAATCCTCCTCAATTACCTAAGAAAGCTGTTTTGAATCCACAAAATCTCGTAAAAGGTCAAGCTTGAACCAGCCAGAGGCAAGTATAGGCAAGTATCTGGTCTATACTAAGGCTTGGGATATTGTCGAGTGTGCTGAAGAAGGGAGCCCCTAGAAACTTACATAGTCACAGCAGGTGTTCTGGTGTCGTTTCTTCTATAGCTGATAGACACGCATTGCAGGAGCTATCACAGAGTAAGGCTAACTCCATGGCGTTCAACGCCCTGTAAAAACAGATATTAAGCTAGATTCCTCTAATAAGTCAGAGTTTCTACATTTAGAATAGACCTGACTGCCCTTGATCTGCCTGCTGAGGCCGCACGAAAGATGTTTTATTACTTTCTGACGAATTTTTTTATTAAATTACATATTTTTGCACATTTATTAGTTATCTTAATTTATGTACTTTAAACTATTCTATTGTAAATACGAAATTTGTGTGTTACCCACCTGATTTCTATACACTATATGGTATTTAAGGTACTAAAGCGGAAAAGTATTATCTTACTTTATCACAAAATGTAATTTCATTGTTTATGCATTTAAGAGCAATTTAAAATAAAGCATGTGTGCTTATCATTAAAAACTTATTAAAAATGCTTTAAATTTAAATATGAGTAAATTTATTTTTAATTAAAAATAATTAAAAATTAAACGCTTCCAACATTAAATAGAAACCAAAACCAAGGCTAAAGCTTGAACTGATGCTGATACTGATACTGAGGCAAGTGTGCGAGTAAATTTTATTTTTATCGTTTAACCAGAAAAAGGAGAAAATCATGAACTTTAAATCTGAAATAATAAAAATTTATTGCAAAATAATTGCAATCCCATTAAAAGCATACACGCACATTCGGAGGCACTCATTGACGTTGATACGCAAAATAGCGCATCTGCTGGTCACAGACAATGGAGCGACTGAATCCGCCAATAACATTTTACAACGGAAATTGTCCTCATTATGTGAAATATTTAAAAATAATTGAGCGTAAAATAAGCGCAATGGATTGTCCATTCATGTGACCCCGACGCTGATACCACCTCTGACCCCAATCTCAGCCCCGCTATTAAGTGCAAATTACATGCGAGTGCGTAGCATTACGGCTGCAGATACAGTTTGCGGTGGCAAGTGTAATTAAATAGAAACTGTAAAAGCTTGTAACTGATAATGGTGGAGGATATAGGCAATCGTGTGCTCATATGTGGATAAACAGCTGAAATAGAGGAGTACGTGGTTGGGGTTTTAAGCTCGAATTTTATGCGCGGCTACTACTGACATTTATTTTAGGTTTATTGAGTTGTTAGCGTTAATTTGAGCGGATTTAATGATGCCTATGCACAAACTCTTGCCGATAATGTCGATTCGGTGTCGTGAAATAAATGAGCACCTACGAAAACGTTGATGTGATATATAAAATACGGTGAAATTTGATACTTAACAAAATTCTAAAACTGTTTAAGAGTTGATATTTTTAAAAAGGGTCTTTACAGATGATATGGTTTTCCTGATGGTTTTTCTTTTGAAAATGGTTTAAATTCACAAAATAGATTTTTTAAAAAAATTTATAACAAAAATTGTGTTATAGTTATTAATAGTGTATAGGAATTTAGCTATGCATATCCTTTATATATATCCATCCAAGAATAATATTTTTTCTTATTAAATTCTATATTCATTATGTCCATAAAATGTTCTAAATTTTTAATAATTTTGGATTCCTTTATTTTTTAATAATTTTGAATTCCTTTTGTTTTAATAATTTGGGATTTCTTTATTTTTTATATATTTGCGTATAAAGAGATTTTGACAACATATATTCTTATATTATTTTCATTAAATCAATTTTTGGCTGACCATACAGCTGTTTCGAGTATTGCCAAATACCCATCGTCAGTGATCTTAGAATTATTTCTGGTATATAATTTTTCGTAAATAATTTTCTTCAGACTACAAGTACGAAGGATTAAACTCGTTCGTACCTTACCAAATTTGAAGCTCAGAGTCAGCGTTGACCAACTGACCCAAAGCCATACTTGACTTGTGTTTTCACACTTTGGAGTTTTGTTAATTTGCTGTGAAAGCTCGTTAACCTCTCTACCGAGTATACTAGTTTCTATTAAATAAAGTAGTCACTTCCGTCATAACTGACGTTAAATTTCTAATCATATATTTGTTAATATAAAAAATTTAGTGTGGAGCACACTCTATGTAAAACTTAATCATTTTATAGAATTTTGTTATATTTAGGTACAATTAGTCATCATAGTAAATTACGTATATTGACGTCATTTTTATTTGTTTAGCTGATTGAATTAATTTTAAGCTTATAAGATTTTCTGACTGTTTTAATTTATGTTAATTCGAGTAAAGAACTAAAAGGAGTAAATAAATATAAATATGGAAATAAAATTTGATGGCAGCTGAAGGAAAATCATTCTGAAATGAAATCTTATTAAATTACGAATTTCTGCCTTTTTAAACTCACAATCGCACTGCAGACAATCAACAAACAATGCAAATTTACGTTTGCCAAATTCATTGCGAAAACAACTCAAAGTCAAAGCTGTAAGATATTTTTCATCTTAACGAGTTGAGAGTACATCCACTGCTTACACTATTTGCCCAGGAGGCATCTTTCCTTCCCACTCATTTTCATCTCCTTAAGTGGCTAATTTTCTTAGAATGCACAAGTATCTACTTTTGCAGCAACATTTTTCCCAGAGCCTCAAGTAAAGGCTTTTCGAGTACATTAGCTACGTAAGTTTTGTACCGAAAATTCGTTGAAGTATTAAACAAATATGCTTAACTGTAATCAAAGTGCAGTTTTAATACAATTACTCGCAATACTCAAGTCATGAAAATTTATTTAATCTGATTTTGGTAGAGAATATTAAATTAATGACTACTTTTCAAGTCATTTCGGATTTAAATGCGTTTAAGTTGTTATCAAAATTTCAAAAATATTCTCTAAGATGAGTAAATTAATTCCTTGCCTTAGGCAACTAACTTAAAGCATTCGCATACCTCATACAATATATAATATTAAGTTATAAACTATTTTATTTTATTCATGTTTAAATGTTCTATTTGCGCTTAGTAAACTTTATTCTTTTATTTTCTGTATAAAAAGTTTTGCTCACACATTAATAAAACTTAATTTGTTTACAAAAGCCTTGAATGGAATAAAAATTCTTTGATTGAAAAACAAAAAATCATAAAAACCAACTTCATTTGAAAGTGTAAATATTTTCCTACCGCTTAAGCCGCCTGCTCTCAATTTTACCCTCCAGCAATGTATAGACAATATTATTTACACCTACTGTAAAAATATTTACACTTCAACAGAATCCGGTCGAAACCGAGCCAACAACCAATTCATAATGAAAAAAGCGCAACACTCCCACAAGACCTGCAACACCCGACCCAAGCAAATTCTAGCGAATATGAAAACAATCGAAAGAAGATTTCCGACTTAGAAATTTTAAGTCCCCAAAGGCAAGCCAAAACTCATAATAAGCTCGAGGCGGATCAAAAGCAAACAAAATGAAGAATATAACTTGGCATAGGTAAATTTATGTAAAAATTTATAGCAACGAAAAAGTACCCAAAGGTAGACAAAATGAATTCTTTACTGTGGCAATTTACGTACAGGAACAAATAAATTTTAACAATTTTCTCTTTACCTTCAGCGTTTTATTGTTGAACATCTCATTATGCATAAGAATCCTCACCCTCGTCCTTCTTGAACCAGGATAAATTTCATAATGTAAGAAATGTCTTGCAAATAAAGAAAAATAAAAAATACTTTCGTTGAAATTAAACAATTTAATAAAAAATATTAAGCAAAATACAGTATGTAGAAGCAGAAAAGAATTTATTAAAATTTTCCTTTTGTTTGGACATCAAAATTAGGATTTTAAATAAAAATATCTTTATTGCTTCTAAAATCTTATAAAATGTTATGGATGCTTTTTCTTCTTCTTATTATATTTCTAAATATTTCACTAAAAGTTCTTATTTTACTATTCAGATTTTTGTTGTATTCCATATTTAATTTAGCCGTTTCAATAAGGAACCTACCTACAATTCTTCTATTATTATATATACATATAACATAGATATGATAGATAGATATCTAAGTAGGCTTAAACGAACAATTAACTAGAAAAGCATATTAATACCGCTTCAATAGAATCTAAATCTTTCTGTGGAAAAACTATAAATATGTAACAATAGATTTCATATTCTTTTTGAAGTCATGGGCCTATACTAAAAGCCTTAACCAGATATGCCTGACTTTCTTATAAGAACGCCTTATTTAGAATTTTTTGTTGTCGTATTTATATTGAATTATTCTTCTGCAACATCTTTCTTTTTTTAAGGAAATAATGCCCAAACAGCTATCAATTAATATCATCATTTTATTAATAAATGCATTAGGAGCTATCATACAAGGTTTTACTTCTAAGCAGCGTTCATAAATTGGGGTTCACTGATCTTGGTATATAAAATATATAAAAAAATTTTTGGGAATAATTTTAAGAGGTATAACCATAGTATGTTGATGAATATGAATGCCGGAGTATTAAGTACTATGAGTCAGCTCTCATACAAAACCTCATTCATAAATATAAACTAATATTAAACACGTCTTTGAATAAAGAAGTATATAAAAATGATGTAAAATAATATCATATCACGAGCCATATTATCTGCTCGTGTCATATGATTGTCATTGAACCAAAATATTTCTAAAATCTTGAATCAAGGGATGATAATGGAATGAGTTTAGTTGAAGACATTAACTGGGGATAGCAGAAGAAATTTCAATGATTCTTGCTAATAATAATATTAATAGTAATGTTTGTTTTTACAAATACAACAATAGACTGTTAGTCCTCTAAAATTTATAAATATAATTTATTTTGAATTACCATTGACGGCTCAATTTGCTTATATTGATTAAAGATTTAAAATTTTGAAGGTATACTTTTTCATCAAATTCTTTAAATCAAATAGAGTATTACTTGTATTATTTTGCATTATCCACACTTTCCAATATATGAAATATAGTTAACATAATGTTCACACTGCAGTTGCTATTATTAATTTAAAGTAACTAAAGTACCAACAAAAAAATGGTACGTAAAATTAATATTAAATTAAAATTAACTTTTCTAAAAAATAATTACAGAATTATTATACAATTTTTTATTATAATATATTATATGTGATAATTATTATTAATTATAGACAATACTTATTTTTATTTTTATTTGAAACAAAATAGAAATTACTCATACGCTATGTGGATTGACTATGTGAAGAGCTATATCCAAATATACAACTTAAATTGGTACCAGCGAAACTCTCTCGTATAGTCATTTACCGACGCATTATCTTGATACATGTGTTTAATACACCATAGTGTTCTGCCTTTACGGCAACTAATAGTAATCACGTAAATAAATACAGCCTCATGTCTCCAGAAATG
The DNA here is from genome assembly GCF_002237135.1 of Teleopsis dalmanni. Lineage (NCBI taxonomy): Eukaryota > Metazoa > Arthropoda > Insecta > Diptera > Diopsidae > Teleopsis > Teleopsis dalmanni. The sequence goes on from NC_051846.1 coordinate 86,183,641, forward strand.
AAAACTCGTTAATGTGTACGGACAACCCAATATTGGGTTCACCAATCATAATATATATTCATAAGTATTTGAAAATATTTTAGAAATTTAAAACTTTGGGATTAATATAGTTTCTCCTGTTTTCAGGAATGGAAAATCGTTAATCTGTATGGAAGACACTATATTAGGTTCAACATTCATAATATACATCCTTAAGAATTCGAAAATGTTTTAGAAAATTAGAATAGAGTTTCAAAATTATTTTCGTAAGAATAAAACCGTCGGAACTGTTACTACTCATAATGCGATTAAGGATAGTTTATTCCAGTTGAATTTAATTTACGCTATTCTGTTTTTTATGTGGACCTATTAGTGTCTTACTGAGATTGTGGGAAGATTTTTATGTTTATTTAGGTTAATCGTCTTATTAATTTACTAGTATGCGACATTCTCCATTTCTATATAAGGTTGTTGGATTTTACCGTACTTTTTGCTGTTTTAGTGTTCTGTTAAGGTAAGGTTTTACTACATTGTCTATTTCTTCAAACAATTTTAGTAATTTACTGTTATAACTTCGGGCGTTCTATATTCTTACATCCTCTCAATGCATTATTTTAACAGTTTTAAAGTTTGTTAATAATTTCTTCGACTACTCTTCGACCTTTTATTGCATATTTGACTATATGATTGCTTTGAATAATATGAATGTCTTTTTAATACTAAGTTGTCTAGATTTTAGGAATTAGCGCAATTTGTGTAGCTTAAGCTTTCATGTTTTTTTTTTCGAGTGCAAGTTCCATATGAAGTTATTGTCAAGTGTTAGGTCTAGATATTGACAACACCTCTGAGGCATTCATTGCAGTTGTTGTAAATATCGTTTTTATTATATTCAGATATATTTCTTTTTAATTTATTGAAGTAAATAGATAACATCTCGATATCGTTGCATAGTTTATTTTTGCGTTGCAAGAAGAAAGCCTTGTGATATGTCGACTTAAATGACACGAATCAAAAAGATACCCAGAACTCCAGTTAGCTAAATGGGATATGGAAGGTCTTCATATTAAGCATTATACCAACAATTACATAAAATATATTTGATTTATATTTTCAATATGTTATTAATAAATAATTCTACAAGTACATAAATAAATCTATTTAAGACAAATAACAGAAGATAAAAAACTACTTTATACATATCATATGTATATCATATATTTTCTTTCTAAAAATTGTCATATTTTTTTCCTGTTTTAAGAATTAAAATTTTGTTTTTTGGATCAATTTCAGAAATGTTTTATTGGCAGGGATATTGATGGGCTCGCCACTGAACACTTATGACAGATTCATGCGCCAGGTGAAGCGACACATTATGGCAGAATGACAGGCCACGTCATTGACTTTGGAATTTCAAATAACTTAGAGTCGAATGTGCACATAGAGGTTCTTGATGAACTGGACTCGGATCACAAACCAGTTCTTTTTATTCTTGAAAATTGTCCAGCAATCAACATGAATCTCACGTACATAACCACTGGCTGGGGCTCATTTAAGAATCAGGTTGATATTTCAAATATAAACAATTGGCCAGTAACTTCTGAGGATCTTGATGACTTTATCCAAAAACTCACTCTCAAGATTAAGGAGGCTTTGGATAATAGCTCCATCACCAGGACCAGAAAACCAAGTAGCTACTTCTATCTGCTGCATTACATCAAACAAATCATTAGACAAAGGAATGCGATTCGAAAATTTGCTCAAATAACTGGAGATCCTATGAGAAGAAGAGAAGCCAATCGTCTCTCTAACGTAATCAGGAAAAAAAGTAGCAAACATAATAATGATAAATGGTGCGAATTTCTTTCAGGAATTGATACAGGTAATAAAACCTTCTGGGCTTTGAACAAGTTTTTTAGGCTTAAACGTAAACCGGTAGTGCCTCCTATTTATGTTGCTACCGGCATGACTTTCTCAGACATAGCCAAAGCTGAGGCCTTTGCAGATTCTTTGGAGCTGCAATTTCAGCCCAATACTGATAGTGACTATAATTCCCTGGAAGAAGCAAATATAAAGGCCAGATCGGCACCCTGATATGATAATATCAGTAACAAATGCCTACGTAATCTTCCAGAAGACGCAATCCAATGCATCGTTAACGTCAATTGCATGCTTAGGCTTGGCGAATTTCCAAAGGCCTGGAAGATGGCCTCAGTCGTAGTGTTTCCTAAACCGGACAAGAATCCTTCATTTCCGGAGAACTGGCGTCCTATCAGTCTGCTCCCAACTATGGGGAAATTGGCAGAACGAGTAATCCTGACTAAACTTAAAACAGCGGTGAATGCCCTAAATATACTTCCTGACGAACAATTCGGGTTTAGGGATAATCTCTCCACGGAACTACAACTAGCCAGAACTGCGCAGCTGATACAAACTACTCTAAGTAAACGGGAGTCAATCGGGATGATTATATTTGACTTAGCCAAAGCTTTTGACAAGGTCTGGCATGATGGTCTAATAGTCAAATTGGCCCGTTTTGGGATCCCTAGTGGTTTGACTAAAATCATTGAAAGCTTCCTGCAAGAAAGGAAGCTCTTTCGTCCGCCCGATCAATAGTAGCAGGTGTACCTCAAGGGTCGCCTTTGTCTCCCACATTGTTTAATGTATATACGGAAGACATCCCCACCTTAAGTTCTACGTCAATGGCGCATTACGCAGACGACATGTGCTTGATCTACTCGGATCGGGATGCCATAAATGTAAGCAACATTTTACAGAGAAATATAGATCTTAGGTTAGGTTAGGTTATACCGGTGATCCCTAGTGGATCCACTTAGGCCTATTGGCCCATTGTGATGCCGTATATAAATACTAAAAGAAAGTAAAAGAAACCTCAGGGTTTAAAACCACCTAGAACCTTTTGCGAAGCATAAAATGCTATTTAAAGCCCGATCCTGTAACTGGTCCAGGTCCTCAAGGAAGGGGGCTCCTAGAGTACTAAATCGCCGACGTGCAAGAGCTGGACAAAAACACAACAGATGAGATGCGCTCTCATCGTCCTCCCCACAGCTACGACAGATTTGGTTGAAAGGAAGACCTAGTCTTCTAGCATGGTTCCCTAGCTTACAGTGCCCTGTAATCAACCCTACCAGAAGACCAATGTCCTTGCGGGACATCTCAATGAGAGTTTTCGATTTCCTTTTATCGGAAAGTGGCCAGATTGCATACAGATGTCTACATATCGTTGAGTCTTCCCATCTTTTATTAAAAGTATTAGCGCAGAAAGAACTCAGTATCAGTTTACATGATGTTAACGATACGCCCAGATAGTCTAGGTGCTCCGAGTATGGTTCTGAAGCACCCTTTCTGGCTAACTCGTCTGCTTTGCAATTTCCGAAAATATCCCTATGGCCGGGAACCCAGATTAGAGAAATATTGAGCTGCGTCGACATTTCGTTTAGAGATGTGTAGCAGTCAAGAACCGTCCTATATGTAAATTGGACCGAACTCAAGGACTTTAATGCAGCTTGACTGTCTGATAGTATGTATATATTCCTGCCAAATATATCATCTACATTCAAACAAGCTATAACTTCCCTGATGGCGACCACTTCCGCCTGAAAGACACTACAATGATCTGGAAGCCTAAAGAAGGAAGATTTGTTCAATTCCTCTGAGAAAACTCCACTACCTACACCACTACTTGTTTTGGATCCGTCAGTGAAGATGGTTACGCCCTCATCTAAGAAGGGGCCACCTGACGTCCATACCTCTCTAGATGGAAACACGACATCAAATTTCCTGTCAAAGTTGAGAGTGGGTGTGATGTAATCAACGTTTTTAGGAGTAAAATTGAAAAGATTTAGAATGGAGGCATGACCATAGTCACTGTCTCTCCATTGTGAAGTAGCTTTTAGTCTTAAAGCAGATGAAGCTGCCATTTGTTTACTAATAATATCCATTGGCAGTAACTGAAGCATCAAATCTAGTGCAATGGATGGTGTGGTGCATAGCGCCCCGCTAATACAGAGTTCAGCTCTACGCTGAATCCTGTTAAGTACTGAGCAGTACGAAGATTTATCAAGAGCTGTCCACCATACTGTAATACCATACATCAATATGGGCCTAATAACAGCTATATATAGCCATTGGGTGATGCGAGGTTGAAGACCCCACTTCTTACCAATAGCTTTCTGACATAGAAGAAGCGCAACATTGGCTTTTCTTGCACGCTCTAGAGTGTTTTTCTTCCAAGTGAGTTTCCTGTCGAAAACTATGCCTAAAAATTTGGCTTCCTCCTTCACATGTATCACAGAACCTCGTAGAGAGGATGGAGAAAGATTCGGGACCGTATGTTTTCTTGTGAAAACTACGATTTCAGTTTTATTGGGATTCACCCCAAGGCCACATTTTTGTGTCCAATTGTTTAGGATATTAAGACCATTTTGTAGAATATCCCTAAGAGTGGTAGTATATTTTCCGGTGACTGTTATCGCAATATCATCCGCATATGCAATAGTTTCGCATCCCTCCGCCTTCAGTTGTATTAGCAGTTCATTCACCACTATGTTCCAAAGGAGAGGGGAGAGTACTCCTCCTTGGGGAGTACCTCTATTTACCCTTCTGCGTGCCGTTGATGAGCCCACCGTTGCTTCAATGAGTCTGCCAGTTAGCAGCTGATTTATAAAGCCAATGAGAGCATCATCAACACCCAGACACGAGATCGCGCTTACTATTGCACTCGGGAGTATATTGTTAAAGGCCCCTTCAATATCTACAAAAGCAACCATACAAAATTCTTTAAGTTTTATGGATTTTTCTATTCTGTAAGTGAGGGAGTGGAGAGCTGTCTCTGTAGATTTTCCCTTAGTGTAGGCATGCTGGTAGGGGGACCACTGGTTGGGGTTTACAGCACGCCTTACTTCTACGTCTATTATTCTTTCAAGAGCCTTCAACATGAAAGAGGAGAGGCTTATAGGACGGAGTTCATTGGGGTTATGGTGCGAAGTTTTTCCTGCTTTGGGTATAAAAACTACTCTAACCTCCCTCCATTTAATCGGGACATAGTTAAATAAGAAACAATGTCTAAAAATTGCCAAAAGCCGGTTGTGTATTAACTCCCACGAATTCTGGAGCTCAATTGGATGAATACCATCCGGTCCTGGTGATTTGTAGGGTTTAAAACTAAAAATAGCCCATTTGACGATCTGCAGGTTAACCTTAATAGAGTTAACCGGTGAGAGATTAAGGCACTCTGAGGATCCAGCTACCGAAGTAGAAGATCCCGGAAAGTGAGTATCTAGTAGTAATTGTAAAGATTCGCTACTATTATTGCACCATGTCCCGTCAGATTTTTTGAGTAACTCTGGGACAGATGGATTTTTGGATAAGATTTTACGCAGTCTAGAGGTTTCAGAATTGCTATTTATTTCTTGACAGTACGATTGCCAAGTGTCTCTCTTGGACCTACGTAAATTTTTCTTATATTCTTGCAGAGAGGTTTTGTAATTCAGCCAATCACTCTCATTATTATATAGTTTTGCTCTGTTGAAGAGTCTCCTACACTCCTTTCGTAAAAGACCTAGATGCTTATTCCACCAAGGTGGGTTACATTTCCTACTAGGTTGTGTGAGGGGACAAGCATAACTGAAAGCTTCGTTGAGCACTGAGGTGAGATCTTGGACTTGATTGTCTAGATCAAAAGTGTTCCCAGGGGGATCGGAGGAAGTGGTTAAAAGCAGCTCACTTAGAGCTGCATTATAATTCGTCCAGTTTGTGTTTTTAACATTTCTGAACGTTTTTTGATTGCAGATGTTCGATTCATCTAAGGTTAAGGTGAATTCTAGAATCATATGGTCTGAGAACGAGTGTTGAGTGGACACTTTCCAGTTCTTGACCGATTCGTGAAGCCTAGCAGTAGCAAGAGTGACATCTAACACTTCCTGCCTGTTTTTTGTAATAAAAGTTGGCATATTGCCATCATTGCAGATGAACAGATTGTTACTAAATACAAAATCAAAAAGTAACTCACCTCTTTCATTAGTATTTGAGCTGCCCCAAACCTCATGATGAGCGTTGGCATCGCAACCTATTAGAAGCTCTACCCCGAGTCTCCTGGCGCTGCTTGTTAGCTGTATCAGGACATTCGATGGTATTGTGGCATGGTCATGTGCCAGATATGCAGATACTGCCCATATTTGGCCCCAGGAGCCCTCGATACTTACTGCGGTTTGGTCACCATCACTATATTGCGAAAGTAAGAGAGCATTAAATTTTTTATTAACCACTATGCAGGACCTAGGCTTACCCTTATTTACCGCATAAAATAGGTTGTAGTTATTAGCCCTGATTCCGCATACAAGATCCTTATAAATCCATGGTTCTTGTATCAGGACCATATCAGCCTCGTTGTTGCTGAGGCGTTGCAGTAGACTGGCGGATGCAGCCTTGCTATGATGCAGGTTAATTTGCTGTACCCGCATCTTCAGTATGTGTGGATCCATTTTTCTCCACCACAGTGACATCAAGAGCACTATCCTCCTCAGAGTCATTACTCATTAGGAGTTCCTCTTCATCGAAAAGATAGCGCATGCCTATGCTCTCCTCTGATGTAATTGAGTGAGCTGGCGAAGGAGCAGACACTGAAATGTCCATGCACACAGGTGAGTTTTCAGATGGAATAACCGGACTCACTTCGGTCATGGAAGCAGGCTTAATATTGCCCACTTTCGATAAGGGATCAGCAGTGTGTTGAGAAATTGCCGCTGATTCCCGTACATCAGACGAGGATTGCTCCTCATCTTTTTTGTAGACCCTCATAGTTATGGGGAAAAAACCGTAATTTAATACGCCACCAGATCGCGCCAAAATGGCCAGAGAGGCTTTGTCGATCACAAAACTGACCGACCTAAACTTGCCTTTGGCTTCTTCCAGCTTAGTGACCTTCCACGTGGACGTATTTAGATCAGGGTTTCCCACCCGAATTAGCTCCAGAATCCGCTGAGGGTCGGATGGTTCGGCTGGAATCCAGGAACGCGCCCTAGGTCGGCCAGGAATTTGTTCCTTGGCAACGACTTTAAGCTTTGCGCCTGGCCAGACCTCACCCATTCTGGAGATGGCAATGCGAAAGAGATCAACAGAACGCTGATCAACGCAGGCGACTAGTTTCACATGGCCCTGAAACCATCCACCGTCGCGACATTTGGGAATTGTACCTGGAAATTCCTTAAGAACTTCGACGAACAAGTCAAGGAGCTTTCGCTCAATTTGATCCCATTTTTCAGGATTAATAGTGCCATCTGGATCATTTTCATCAATGACCGCCATTATGATGGAGCCCTTCAGCGTGTCGCTAAAGGACTTAGTAGTGGTGGCGTTGCCACGAAATTTTGCCTTTTTGGCATCTGGCTTCGAAGCTGACTCATCTAATGAGCGCTGGCGCTTCGGTACAGGTTCCTTTTTGACTTCCTTAGAAGTATCAAGGATCCGTTTGGCCCAGGCTAATCTAGCCTTAAGAGACTCGGACGTTACCGAGACATTGCCATATCTCTCGAGCAGCCTAGTCGCCGCTCGCCGTTCTTTATAAATTCTCCTGGATGGAGAGCCCGACCATGCAGAGGGGCCAGAACGCGTGGAGATTCCTGGTTTGTTAGGAGGTACCCTGTTATTACCGCTAGAAGTTGCGGTAGGTACCTTGGAACTAGCCGTTCCAGAAGAGCTTGGTTTAACCGAGCTTGATTTTTGTAAATTTTTATTATTTTGGTTCATATTTTAAACCCACGAGTTGCGGAGAAAGGAAAGTCGATCCGGGCAGAGATCCGCTATACCCGGACAAGGCTAAGTTACAACCGGAGGGCGCCAGATATCCGGAGGTCTCCGTTTAGAGACACACTAACGTAGTGCCATTCATCTCATCGGCACGGGTCGAATAACACCGGAGATTACGGGTTTTATCGAGTTTTCCTCTCTAGATCCATAGTGTTCTGTTGAGTCAATGAAGTTATCAACTACAAACAGGTTCACCTCGAGAAGGGTGTGATAAAGTACCACGCACCATGGTCTTGGTAAGGCATAGGCTGATGTTTTGCGCATGACCATACCCTGTTCATTGAGAACACGAACCCAATATAGATCTTATGGTGGAATACTTCCAAAAATGGACGATTAAAATTAATAATGACAAAACCAAGGCTATATTTATAACTCGAAAAAGAAGACAGCATCCTCCAAGAGTGAGTGTTTGCGACACGGAGATACAGTGGGAGGATAACATAAAATATCTGGGGGTCACTTTTGACAAACAGTTCCATTCGCTTAAACATTTGAAATACAAACGGAATAGCTGCTCTACGATTCTACATTTATTAAAGCCGCTATTTAATATTTGTCACTTCAACTTTAAAAACTGAAAGTTACTTTATACGCAAGTAATTAGACCTGTACTACTGTATGCATGTGTTACATATAGCAAACCCTCAAATACTACCTTAAAGCAATTACAGATAGCTCAAAACCTGGCTTTAAGAAAACTGTTCCATGGTATATTAGATCAACAGACATACATAGAGATCTTAGGATTGCCTCAGTGAAAAAATATATCAGAGCTCTAAAAATTATTCACTAAAGTTGATACGCTAATTAACCCCGCCCTAACAATCCTCAAGTCCACTTCTGGACTCTCAGGAAGATATGCTGATTTAAAGTCCGTCATCAACTAAAAGACAAATAAATGATATGTTTTTTTTTAGCCTAGTTAAAATCGAGTGTGGGGTAGAGATAAGCCCCCCAGCCATTATAGTGTAAAAGTGTGTAATAGCACTAACTCAAGAAGAAGAAGAATCAAGAAGAAATGTTTTATAATTGCTTTTTTTTAAATATTTGAGTTAATAACTGAAATAATAATTCTTAAAAGTTAAAATGAATATGATTAAAGAAAGTAAAAGCAATATATTTACAGCATGACACTTTTGATACTGCATCTAATAAATGTTTTAAACGTTAAATTATCATAAATTATTAAAAAGTTTTTATGACGTATCACCTACTGTTATCCGGCCGTATTCATTTAACTTTTCTCAAACTGATCTTAGTATGTCCATCCAAATTTTGAATTATATTTTTTAGTATTCCAGGAGAATTCAAAAATTAATTTTTGTAAAAGAGAAACGTTTGACTACTTACCGATCGGTAGCTGCGATATCATTAAATATAACCAGAAAAAGTATTGCTAACCCACAAAAAATTGCAAATTTCGGGGTTAAGGTCTTCGCTGAAAGAATTAAAATGTGCACGGCGTAGTCGCTTAATCGTGTTTAATTTGTTTGAGTACAAAATAACCTTAAATTTAAAAATAAACTTATAAAGAATTATAATTCAAATATTGTTTGTCTGTCATAAGCGAAGTCAGCCGAATTTACTAATTGAATTTGCAATGCAAAAGTTTGCTAAGAAAGTTGAATGACATCTGAATAGAAAAGGCGGGGTTATTACACTCGTTAGAGTTTATCAAGTCATGATGAATCTACATAGTGAGCAACTGTCCACAGCATTGATTTATATCCGATGGAATTGGTGTTATCATGAAATATCACATCAATTAATAACTGATTTTTTTTGAAAAAAATTTGAAACTATAATTTTATTTACTATATAAGAATTAATATTTGACACATTTTATCTTATTAAAATTCAGAATTAAGTTTTGTATATGTTAAGTCACGTGACGTACGTGCTTTTGGCTTATTTTTGCCAAAAACTGAACTCTTTCTATAGTCCCAAATATTTATCTCTGAATTCTAATGCCGATCTTTGTACCGCGTTCGAGTATCTTCTATTGGCAGCACCGTTCTTTGGCCAATTTATGTGAATTGCTTTTTAAGTTATTTCAAAATATATTTTTTTCTAGTCTCAAGATTTTTTCTGTTTGCTACTTTCATATCGCGTTTGATAAAATTCTTCATTAAAATTCCAAAAGCAAAACTTTTAATTCTGATGAACGCGGAATCCGGATTCGATGTATATTCTTCTCGAACATTGTTTCCCAATGTTTACAATTGTTGTTAACTTTTGTTATCAATATATTTGCTTCTATCTTCACTGTAGGCTTAAATAGCATAATTTATGGATTGGGTATTTCCATACATTAAACCAAAAAAAAGTGTGAAAACAATAATTCTATTTGTTTGATTATTATGAGTCACTGAAGGAGATTTGAAATAGAAGTAATAGAATACCATATTGAATTTTTTTCTTTTGGAATATTTAACATTAATTAATAAATTAATCTATTTTAACTTCATTCCCGTATCTAAATTTTTTGTATTTTAATTACGTATAAATTATTTAATTTAGCTATAAAGTCTTATTTAAAATTATACAAGAATTTATCTTCTTTAAGTCCGTTGAATAACTTCTTTAAAGTTTAATAACGTACTTTGTATTTGAAAACTTCTTATGTAGTATCTATATAAATATATCTTATATATTCATATAATTTAAGCCTGTTGAAAACTTCTTATGTAGTAAATATATAAACCATGATTTTCGCTAAATGCAAATAACAAGAAATAAACACTGCTTTTAATCAAGAAAACCTGAACTTTACCAATGTACAGAAAAAAATAAAATCCTGCACTGCAATTTTAGAAAAGATAAACACAAAAATATGAGCTATATCGCAGTTGTGTATTCGACAGTTCTGCCTAAGATATTGCAGAACTCAGTTCTATAGACAGCAGAATATGTCTGGTGGAAATGTAAAAATCTGCGGAATCATGTATAAGTAGACAATTACGGACTAGGTATATTATTAGATAGGTAGACAATATGCTATATTATTAGCGCTTCGCCAAAGACAGCTAGGTAGTACAAAATTTAAACAAAATTAGCTTGACAGGAATGAACTTATCCTTTCAGAAACTAAATATTAAAGATTTATAATACAAACAACTCAGTTAATCTAAACTATCACTTCATCCACGTAACCGTGGAAGAAGAAAACTGATATATATCAATGCACTTTACTTCAATGCAAATGATTTAGTTTTAAGACAAACATTAATAAATTACATATTGAAACTATACCTATATTTCAACTTTATAAAAAAATATAAAAAAACTCACATATTTAACTTCCAGTATCTTCTAAATTGCTTCTCATGCTACTTGATTCATTATAAATGAATGCTGTCATAATGTGATACACTTGATTGTCCAAAATGTGAATTCAGTCATCAATTGCTGTCAGTCCATAGTACTTTAAAATACATATTCTTTGGGTTCTAGAATGCAGAAATGCAAGATTTTTGTTCGTTTACCGAACTAATGTATAGTTCAAATATATCAACATATGTTTCTATAAAAAGTGACTAAGCCACAGTATCAAGCAACGACATTTTCACACCTGAAAACCACCAATTACCAAAAAATTACAAAGGTTTCTATCCATGCACAGAGATGAAATTTTAACCATAACAGGTGTTATTACCAGAAACGACATATTCACACACATATTTCTTTTTATGGACAGAGATGAAATTTCAACCATAACAGGTGTTATCACCAGAAACTCGGTTATAGATCAATATTATTTAAAATTTGCCATTTAATGAAAGATTACTACGGAATCCATATATCTTATATATTCTTGTTCAAAATATAACCAAAAAATAATGACGATATTAGTTTAGCTGAAAAATGTTATATGGTAAGTTGTTGCTTTATAATATATATTTGAGTAAGTAGCAAATACAAAGTGTCATGTACTGTAGATAGACATGGGCCAGCTATATAATAACTCACTACAAAAGTTACTACAATTTGTAATATTAATAAAATGGTTCAACTATAATTCTGAGTTATATATCATATTCTGAGTTACTTATATGCGACATCATATAAGCGAATTTTGCCTGTATGTATGTGATGACCAATGAAAACCTAATCGTTGGTACTTAAGTAAAATAGAAAGAAGAATAAAGGGAAAAATTCACCTTGTTTTAGATCTGTAATATATTATCTTAAATTACAAATAATCTCTAACTATACACCCTCAGTAGCATTTTTCGCCTGTATGTTAGAGCTAATCACTGGAAGCCGACGACACCTACGAAAGTAAAATATATGGGAAAAAGTAGAAAAGTATTTTGAAATATTGACAACTTGTTTTATAACAAATTCTATATACTTACCGATTCTAGTTCATATCTATAAAATATACTATTGCATTTTTATTCACTTCCATCAAATTTCATATATACTCTAACTCTATATACTCGATGGCCATTTTATGTTAATTCGTTTTTTCCAATATGGATGTAAAATACCGAAAAAAATTTCATATTAAATTGTCAGCTAAATAAATTATTGGATAGGAAAAACAATTGCTCGAAAGTGTCGGTTAGTCTCGAACTTCAACAAAAAATAATTAATGAAATAATTAAACGTTTCCAATCAATTTATGTCAAAAAATGTTTACCACCTGCAAATAAAATATCGTCTGAATAAAACACCAATAAAAATTTACCAACAAGCCGTGGCATCAATTATTGATATTTCCAGTGGGTTTCATTCGAAATTAAAATCAAATTTATTGAATGTTTTTTATGTATCAATTTTAATTTTGCTTTTTTCATTTTTAAATATTTGCATTTTATTCGAATTTTTTTAAGTTCCTCGAGTCTTCGCAGCACGCGAAAAATAAATAAATTTCATCAAATATCTTTTGGACTTTTAATTAAAACGTATAAAATGAATTTAAGACTATTTTCAAACGATTCAATACTTAGCTCATTTCGAGAAAAGAACAGATTTTGCATAAATATGAGCTTCTATTGAATTTTTATCTAATTTGGAAATATAAGCGTTTTGTTAATTCAGATTCATACACGTTCAATTCGAAGTAAATTTGTAAATGATTAAATTTCTACAAATTCAACTATTAACATTTGGAATTATGTTCACTTTAAATTTCATTTTCAACTCTTAATTAAAATTTGTCGTCTTGCAAAAAAAAAGCAGTCATGTGAAAAATAAAATTAAATTATCCAATAATTTATAGATATTACAAGAGACGATAGCTGCAGGCTTTCATGAGAAGAAGAGGAAACAGCAACACATTCTTTGTCACTGTGATAGTCTCGCCATACTCCGACTTTGGTACTCATTAGTCCACTTATAACTGAATTAGGCAACATATCTTCAAGGGACATCAGGACGTTTTTAACTGCTACTCGTCTATGCAACTAAACTTTGTCTAATTCCATCTAGATTAGTATGTCATCAAAGACTATAATATTTATATGCTACTGTGACATATTCTTTCTACAATCTTTGCCTTTCGAAATCCAACTCACTTAACACCTGACACCAGTTAACCTAATGTAGGCGGATTATACTATACCTATATACAATCGTACAAAAATTAAGCAATAAGTAAACAACATTGATTGAGTAATACACAATTTTTTTAATTGTGATATTTATTTCTCTCTGATTAATATAATATATATATATAACACAATATACTACCGTATTCTATTACTCCATAATAGAAACTACAAACTTTAAATGCTTATGGTCGTTTTCTTTATATTTAAAATGTATGAAAATAGCTTCCCTTATACGGAAACTAATAAATCACAAATTAAATATTTTTATTGTTCCCGAAATTAATTAAAATGATTTCTCTTCCATAATTCTACATAAACAACTAATGTATCTAACTGATTTAGTTTCTGCAGTAAAATGCGTATAGAGTAATTGAACTCAAGTCATTAAAAATCAAGGATAAAATTCCTAATTATTACACGTATTTATTACTAAGAAAAAAACCATTTGTGATAGTTCTCTGCTCAAAACATTGAAACACTCGAAAATTTTTATATAGACATCCGTGTACGCTATGTATTATACAGGACATTAATCTCCTTTGTTTTCAAATCTTCATTACATTTTAACAGGGTCATGAAAAACTCATTTGCGTCATCCTAAGCCTTATTAGATATATTGAAGATTTCCTCAAAGCAACTAATATATTTCTTCCATCAATGAATTATATTCCACATTTTTGTTAAAATTAAATTATCTGCTAAACCGATGAATTGATGTTCATTTATTATATGGAATATTTATATAAGGCTGCCGAGCATTGCTATAACATTAAACATTAAAGGTCGGCAAAATACGAAAAATTTTTTTAAAAGTAAACCTTGGTAACCCACAAAATTAAAACTTTATAAAATTGTTGTAGCCTATGTTCCACCTTTTTATGTACAGATTACATACATTAGAAAAAAAATCATGTAGATCGCAATTCAGAGAAATTCAATTTATAACAAATTTGTGTGATGGCAACCCTAAATGCTTATTAACTCACAATGAAAATAAGTGCAACTTATATTAAGTAGCTTTATACAAAGATTACTTACTTACTTACATACCTAATTGGCCATTAAAGACTAAAGTCGTCCTTAACCGCGTCCAGTTGCATCTTCCAACCAACTTTCTGTCACCAGTTCATAGTACCGAGTGGCTAGATCACCTCGTAGTACTAACGGAAATTCGGATATCCTTGACCGCTTCTTCCACTAGGGGTATGCTTACCTAACGAACTCCCCCTCCTCTCTTCCCACCTAGCCCTATCTACAAACGTTCTTAAATTAAATGTAACAAGATCAATATTTACCTATAGATATAAGTATGTAAGTACAATGTCATTAAAATATATTACTTTATAGCAAACTTTTAGTTCTGGAATCACTCTAAAATTTCACTTTATGTAAATCTAGATATTGAAAACTGATCTACTTTGATAATACAAGCCCGGCGTGATGAATTCTAAAGTTCAAAGAATACGACAAATAACTTGATCTTATAGTTTAATGTAAATCGGAAGGACTTGTATTTTTTGTATTATAAAATATCCTATCTACTAAAATGAAGATACTTATTAATAATTAATTTTTTTTTAATACTGATACTATGCTGTTAACTCTAAGCGAAAGAGAACTGTAATAATTTGAACTAGTTTCACTGATGTGAACTACGTAACTAGAAAATTAATCACAATTCTTGGGTGTTGAAACCATAAAACAACACGAGTAGTCACTTCGGAGTGCAAAAACCATGGATCTCAACTGTCAACATGAATTTGGAATAATTAAAATATCAAAAGTTTAAATGCCGCCTTTTTCTGTGTCACAAAATGTATGTATGATACGATACGAATAAGCGTTTCTAAATTTCTTAACCTTCGCCTAAAATTTATGACTCATTTTTGCTCCATTGCATATATTAATGCTCGTTTATAAAATGTGTACTGAATCCTTAATTGTGAATATGTAGATAAAAATATTTATTACACTCGAACAAATGGCCTATCAAGTCAATGAGCACTTGAGTCATTAAGTGCTTCAGTTCCGAATCCAGCTAAGTGTTTGAATTAGAATTTTATTTCAATTTGTGCTTAGTAAATCCAGCTTGTGAAGAAAAAGGTTAATAAATTTTGTCGGGAAGACTTTTTCAGTAAAAGCAGATTTTTGTCTTTCAAGAAGCCGCAACGTGTGAAACTTTAAATTTGATATTTAAATTTTTCACAAGCAACTTTTTTGAAATTTTAACAAAATGTCATCAAAGCTATTGCACCTTTTACGACAACTAAAATTTCCTTTTTTCATCGGGAAATTAAAAAGGAGTTTGATTGCAAAAATTGCAAATTTTCAAAATTCAATATAAGTGAATCATCAATTTTATCGTGCGCAGACAGTTTGTCACCAGCATAAGCATACGATTTCACAGATGAGTGAGTAATCACATCAGACAAAGCAAAGAAAATGTGCTGAATACTAAAAGATACATTCTCACATGCGAGTATACCTTGCATTCTTTATCTTCAAGTATCTTTTTTTGGTGTTTTTTTCCTCAGAGGCGTGAATTTAAATTGAGATATACAGTTTTTATTGGTTTTGGAAGCAGCTCGTAATATGAAAATTTTTTTAAAAATTATTTGATTTAAGAAAATAGTAAATAATTGCAGTTTTATACATATAGGAAAAATTTATTTCACATTCCTTATGTCAATTAACAATTCATTTTCTTGCTATGTAATGATTTGAAAATCAACCTAAACTAAACATTTTAAGGTTATTGAAGCCCTTGGATTTATCTATTTTGCCATTCAAACGACCTTGGAAGACCATTTTGCCATTCGGCAAATCCATTTTGATGTCAACAATGAAATTAGTCTCGGGTACATAACTGGGTAATATTTCCTCATCAGCATGGTATTCATGTAGTGAATAAATCCCTCTTTTAATTGGACAGGTTTTGATGAAATTACCACTTTTCAGTATATTTTCGTAGATTACACGTAACACGGGTTCCATTGAACGTTGCTTTAAGAAATTGCACATATTGACCGATCGGTTTAAGAGTGCCGTGTAATTTCCTTCGCTTGCTTCAAGTGCAATCGCGTACTTCAGATGTATGTCATTAATATCTTCTAGAACATTAAAAACAACATCCAAAGTAGTTTCGTCAGTTTTATTGTGAATTTTAATTTTCACATCAATCATATCTGAATTGAATTTAAACGGAAATGAAGTGATAAGTACATTAAACGAACGCTGGAAAGATAATAAAGTTAATATGTTGTAATAATAATAAAGATAGGATAATAAAAAGTTAGTTAAATATGTTATATTCTTATCAGAAATATATTAATTGTTATATTGAAATTGTTATAAGTTAATAAATATTGAGTTATACTAAGTTAGTAGATATTAAGTAGATATTAAGATATTAAGTAGATATTGCATAGGTATGACATCAGGATATGTACATTTAATGGAATTATTGTTTTTTCAGGCACATCTTTTAATAATTTTTTTTACAAAAATTTTTAAAAAAAGTTTAGTGTATATATACCCCATCAAAACTTTTTGTTCTGCTAAATTACAGTATCTAGTAAATAATCTTCTAAGGAAAATACACCTAACAAATTCCATAATTTGTAAAAACATAAATGGCTTTTATATAATATTTTTATATGCATTATTTTGTATTTGATTTATTTATTTTAATAGTTAGCAGGAACTAGTTATCACACCCTCTTAAATATTTTACGAAGGCGTATAATTTCAAATCATCAATAAAAAGAACAAAAGACAATATCTCTGAAATAAGAGGCGCATTTGCTTAATAAGAATAAGAGAATCTTTTTTATTTTCGCAATTCCATAATTCTAAATTGGATATAACTTTGAGGATTTGTACATTATCATGTGTTATCCTCTGTATTATAATACACACCCTAAAAAGACAAAGAATAAGTATTGATTTTATGTTTCAAAAACTATTAATTTTTTCTGGGATAGAAAATTGTTATTCCCTTTAAATGCTGGAAAGATGGCTTCCGTTCACGATTTTAAAGAAAAAACGACTTTTTTCTATACCAAAAGTATGCTCTTCTGCTAGCAAAAACCAGGCACAAATGGTTCAGATGTAATTATCGATGAGATACGGGTTCTAGCTTTTGAGACCACAAGCGTAAATACAAGTCAAATAAACACCTGTATATATAGTGATGTATACAGGTGATCCTAAAGCAAAAATTTAATAGGTTTTTTCATATTTTGTCAGCTAATATCACGTCTATGAACTCACATTAAACACTTAATTTCAAAATTAGCATACACGTCAAGCTAAACAAAATAAATATAAAGAATGAGATAACTAACGGGCTACTAGAGGTCTCAATAATACTTTCTGGAGGTAAGTAGAGGTAATACTTTTCTTCTATTAATAAGAAGAGGGGGAGAAATCAGATTTTTAAATACTGGATGCTGGATTTGATAATTGAATGACTTTTTTATAAAAGATGTTTTCTTGGGAAAAAGGCATTTTGTTTTCATTGTCTTCTTTTAATTTGATATACCAACTTGAGTACTAAATTCCAACAATTAAACTCTGTATAAATATAATTATCCATTATGTCAAAATTTGATGATTTTTCGAAGTCAGGAATGAGCTCATTTCGAGCTATCGAGCCATTCCACAAAATAATTTTGTTTCCAAAAATTAATCAGTTATCGGTTCCAACATCGGTTCCAATCAATTTACTAAAAACTTTGTTTCTTGTCCCGTTAACTGCCACCCTTTTTCGTACAATTTAACGCCTATCGATTTCTTTTTATGGGGATTTGTTAAGTCATTAGTTTATGCCGACAAACCAACAGTTCTTGACCATTGACGATTGATGTCATAAGGTCACATTAATTGCAAAAATAATCAAAAATTGGACTGATCGAATAGACCATATAACTCGTAACAGTGGCGGACATATGTCGGAAATGCCATGAAATTATCTACCAAATTATAATAAAAAAAATTTCATTCCAATAATATCTCTATCTTCCATTATCATTTTAAGTTCTCATAATAGCAGAAAAAACACCATATATTAGGAAAGGCAGTACACGTCACAGCTGAAGCTGTGTTATATTTATCTTATTACTGCACACAAAGAACAATAATAGTTAATAATAGAACAATAATAGTAGAGACAGAATACACTGTCTGCTAAAATAAAAAATGTAAACAGATATATCTGGAAGAATTCTTAATAATTAATAACAATGCCTACCAATATAAAATGCATATTCAATGTAACATTTATACAAACTTGTTTTTAGTACTCAACAATATTTCTTTCCCCAGAAATTTGATTTTTTTCTGAAATTTTTTTTTGACAAAACTTTGATAAAAAATTGGAACTGACTACTAAGGGTTCATAGATAAAGGTCTAATCTACAAAAAACTTATTTTTGCCGATGTAAGAGGCATCCAAACATACATCCTTTAGAAAACCCTTCATGAAATTTCTGTTTACGAAAAGTAAGCCAGAATTATCTTAAATATAAATTGTGTGTTTTCTATACAACAAAAATATGAAGTATTTTATAAATACTATTTGGTAGAGGTGTTTATATTCACTTAATCGTATATACATACTTAGAACTTATCAAAAATTAATATTTTGGTATTTAGTTATTTAGATACTATAATTATATAATCATTGCATATCGCTAAGAAGGAAATATAACGGTCAAGTTCTCTAGACATAAAAATTAATACAAAATGTTAGTGGATACCGATGAAATTGTTATAATTAATTGGTTAGCAATTGAATGCTCTTCAGTTTGTTGCAAAGGTTAGTATTTATACTATATTAGTAATATACTAATTACGTGTATAGGATGTGCAGTTTATGTTATTTTATTAGAACACTTTAATTCACGAGTATTTAATTATTAGTCTCTTAAATGTAATTAATCGCTATTAAACGTTAATGATCATATTTATAATAATTTACCAATTAATTTAAATGGATAGATGAACAAAATATTGAGTTATAAACCAGTTATCAAAACACTTACCCATCCAAGTGCAGTATTACTGCAGAGAAATAAAATTATACCAAAAGCGATTAAAATTTTCACTTCTAACTTCATAGCTACACAAAATTTAACTGATGAAAAATTTTCACTATGCAGAAAATATAATTCATATCTTCTTTAATATTTTTATGAAAAAATAATGGAAAATTCTGCATGACAAACTATTTCCGCCTTATCGAAAAATCAGTATGATGTCATCGCCAATGAAAATGATAAAAATAAATATGATATCACGAAGTATTAAAAATCATTTATGAAGGCAATTTAAAAGCTCCATTGAACCATTAAATCTAAAAAGCAATCAAAAATCATTCAATTCTGTTTGAGCGGAAAATTGCGTTACAGGTTTTTCATTTTCTACTTTTATTTTATAATTCTACATAATAATAATTAAAACAAAAGCGTAATCTATATGCCATCTCCACCGGCTTTTGTTATAAAAACTTAAATGTTTTAGGAGTTTATAAACATTATTGAAGCAGTTTTTGGTTTGGTGAAGAACTTTTCCAACAATTGCTCTCAAAATGGCGCGCCTAACGAATATTTTCCTATTTCAAGTGGTCCTCATAGTCTGCGTTATCGCCATACAGGCAGAGGTAACTCAAATCTAAAGTTTTTCCTTTTTAATTGAAAAATAAAATTAATTTATTTTACAGAAAGTCATGCGCCCAAAATTCAAGGATGTTAAAATTTGGAGTGACAGCGCTTATGTCACACGTAGTGTCACCTTTGATGCCAATGATCCGCATATAAATTACACCATTAATGTGTTGAAAGAAATACATGATCTAGATCTGCATATTGAAGCTTCGGTAACACAGAAATTGGACTCAACTTACTTTTTTTCAGCAAACTCAACAGTTAATCTTTGTCGCATACTAAATTGGAAAGCTCAATCCCCGATCGGTAATTTGATTCATGCTTATCTTAAGGAATACGGAAATCTTGTAGAATCTTGTCCAATTCCAAAGGTAGGTGTTTTTACCATTTTGTTTAGCATTTCATCAAACATCATAAACTGTATAACTTATCACTATTTCTCCACAAAAGTTTGTTTGAAAGTTTGCTTGGCATTAAAAATGTACTTTAAATAGGACAATTTTTGGGTTCAAAAAACTAAATAATTTATTTACTCTTAGTAAAATTAAAAACATAAATATTCTTTTGAAAGCTTTCGTAAATTAAACAGAATTTTTTTTCTCAAATAACCTGAACTTATTCTAATTTTCTCACAGCCTTCCTCATTAACATCATCACAAAAATGTTGTCATGAACAAATCATATCTACAAATATTGCATATATTTTTTTAGGGAAAATATAAATTCCAAAAATATTTTTCACGTAAATTGCAGGGCACCTATTTCATACACAAGTTCTGGTTACCTGAAGATCCATCCCTTGCCGTACTACCAGAGGTTGACTTTGAGTTGAACATCTCCGCACACATGTTGGATGCTAACAAGAAACGAACTTTGATTGCAAATGATCACATCACTGGAGAAGCAGTTGTTCAGGATGTAACCAACGTAAAGCGTGGTATTTTAGCCATGTTACCACAAGCTGGCTAAGTTGCTTATAAGATCTGAATAAAGTCTCCTTGTTGTGATTCTTAAATGTTTTATGAAATGCAATAAAAAATTGCCCAGAAATATAATTTGTGTACTTATTTTATACATAGTGTATATGGCAGAGAAATTTCCAAGAGTAGTGAACTACAACAACAAAAAATTTTTGTTAAATTACTTTAATTAATTGGATATTTGGCTGACCATACAGCTGTTTCGAGTATTGCCAAGTACCCATAATCAGTGGTCTTGGAATTATTTCTTGTATTTAATTATTCTTAAATAATTTTTTGAGACAAGCCGTACTTAGTACATATGTTAATATGTACCATGTAAAATAGTATATGGTATATACTGTATATGTTAATATATATTATATGCGTATTTTAGTCATTAAAAGAAACGCAAACAAGAAGAATATAAATGCAATATGATTATATATAAGAGTATTCTTGACATTTTGTGTTTACTGTCTTATTTTAAAGAAAGTCCTGTTTTCTAGTAAAGTGAGGTTTTAACATGTTTGCTCTCAATGTTGCATGCTTTATACAGATGAAAGAGATGTCAAGTACTTTTTTCGTCTTTCTTACAACTGCAATGAATAGCATTAAAAGGAAAATTTATCCTAAAGGACAGTAAAAGAATAGCATATCCTCTATAAGAATAATTGCTTTACAGGCTATGGTTATAAAATCTTTAAAATAAGTGTTCTTTATGGGAGGATTTTAACAATTACTTTTGAATTGTTAGTTCCTGCCCAAATCTTTCAGAGAAGTATCAAATATGTTCCATCTGGCTAGTTCAATCAGTATGAAACATATGCAATGTTCCTATGACCGGAAACCTGAAAAAAATAAATGTTGGACTGAATCAAAATTTCATTTAGAAAATTTTAATAACCAAAAATGAAAAATGGAATAATTACCAATACTCAATACTGTATGTATTAATATATAATACTGTATAACCATAAATTCAACTAATAAAAATATATACTTATAGGAATAATAATAACCACTAACTTTATAGTCCATGATGCTATAAATTTAGCTCGAACTAATTTTTAATCAAAAATCAAAGAAATAAATAATAAAAATTCCAAAATATGACATAAATCATGAATCGTGACTAAATTCAATTGGAAAGATTGGCAATCAACTTAAAATTTGCATAGTATGGAATCAGTAAAATTATAAAAATCACTTCTAAATTAATCTGCTTAAAATTCATATCATTTATTGACTTTGATTTTAAAGTCAATAGCTAATTTTTCATAAAATGTCATAAAGTCGATTATGCAAAATGAGGATTTTTTGATGCACATAAAGACAATTTACGAGTATAAGTGACATTGATATATTTAAATTATAAAAAATTAAATATTCGGATATAATAAATTTAAGATATTTCGCTTTTTAATTTCATTGCTTTTTTATTTCAATTTTTATGACATTTAGAAGTGGCAAGAATATCACATTAAATTGAAAGAGGAATCTCCAATGAAGTTTATCGTTTTAAAAACTTATAATGCAAATTATAACTTTTCGATGTCTACTATTGAGTCACGGAGAGAATGTGCTTCCATAAGCTTTAAAATTTGTCAAAATGTTAATATAAATTAAATATTATATTAAATAACAATTATTTAATATAAAAAAGATTATTACAGTCATCTGTAGTACTATCTAAACTGTATCTGATGTCTGAAAAGATAATCACACAACAACAAGTAAGCTTTTAAATAATTTGTGAAAGAATACGTTTAATATTTGTACAATAAATCTCATATCGAATTATACAATTTATAGGCTATTTCAAAAAAAAAATGCAAACTGAGGTATTATTTTGATAAGACATAAGTCCACGCAATTGAATTATGTCTAAGGAAATACAGATGGAAAAACACCACAGCAAAAAACGTATATATTTTCTTTGACAGTTAGCACTTCTAGCACTAAGCACATCTCGAGTAAATTCAAAACTTGTATAGGAATGCCTCCAACCTCTTAAAGATCTTACTGAAAGAAAATGCCGTCACTTAATATGGATGCCAGGACCCAGCGAAATTGAGAAAAACGAGAAAGCCGATAAACTAGCCAGAAAAGAAACGGCCAAATATTTTATTTGGACTAAACCATTCTGCGATCCTTCATGCAGCTTCTTTAAACTCAAAATTAATGAATGGCTGGAAAGAAAAGCTCAGACTGATCAGGATAACGAAACTGCTTAAAGCCTAGAACCAAGAGACTGGTAATGCTAAACAGAAAAACCATTCGGCTTTTCACAGGGTTTCTCACTGGACATTGCAAAGTTAAAAAGCATCTATCAAATCTAGATATCATAAGGGACGATAAGAGTGAAACAGTAAAATACATTCTGTCTCACTGTGATAGTCTCATTAGACTCAGACTTCGAATCTATCAACTATCTATCTGCTTATAACGGAAATTAGCAACATCTCTGCAAGGGATATAACTGCTACGCGCCTATGGAATTAAAGTGGGTTTATCACAATAATTCTTAAGGGTGCAGTGACGTGGTGACATAGTTTTCAGCCTCTTTTAAAATCTAATCTTATCTACTCCATATATTAATTTTTAGATTTTCTTTAGATTTAGTTAATATTCGAAAAAAACGAAAGTGCGCATTTGATTTTCATTATTGACTTATATGATTTGGTTTCAACTAACCCAAATTTAGCTTAGCTATTTAAATATAAAATTCTTCTGAAAATCCAAGTTAGGGTCATTAAAATTTGAAAAATTTAAATTAAAATTTTATTAAGTGTTTTTATTCTTATTTATTAAGTATTAAGTTTTATTAAGTGGCATAGATAAGTAGCTATCCATCTGCGACTGACAGATAACGACTTCACTCGGATTTTATTGAACTAAAATTACCTGGACAACTTTAAACGAAGAATATTTTTTTATTAATCAATTCCATTAGTTTAAAATTAAGATTCAATTATAAAAGAAAATTTTATGAAGAATATGGCGGGGTTAAAACTTGCACCAATAACAGATGATAAACAGACCTATAAAAGATGTTGTATTCCTGTTCTTTCCATTAATAATAATGATTATTCAGTAGTAATATTAATTAAATTCCAGATCCATTATGAAAATAAATGCGTCTCTGTTGATGATATTATTTGTGATATTATTTGCGAATTAATTTATTTAGTGCATTTGATATGTTATATAAGAATAACCAATCAAGATTTACTAAACAAATTGGGATAAAGATCCTTGTATATCGTGTAGAAAAAGTGATGATAATGCACCTGTGTAGAGAAAAGAAGCATATAAAATAATAAATTTAATAATTATAGACCTTACATTTAAAATAATAACTTCATAAATAAATCAAAAATGTATTTAGAATTTATGTGTAAATATTTATAAGGAATAAAGTATAAATTATAATAGACATGCGCTGATATCCTTGATGATGGATTAGTTATCCACTGATTATCCGAAACATCGGTATTGTCAGCCCAAGGATTCACTTGATTAAAAATATTTTGATTACAAATAAAATACCTTCTATATTTTGTAATGAAATATTAAAAGCTGTACATATCGCAGCCCGAAGTTATCAGTACTATTTCAGTGATATTCCATATATCACATGTGCTTAGTATAAGGTATCCGCTGAATTTTGCCTATTTTTCGTATATAATTTCTTTTAATAATGAGACGCATCTACTAAAAGTCACTATAGGTATGATGAAACGTTTGGTATGGAGGTGTAATACTTTGTTGAAAATAGTGATGTTTGAACAAAAACCGTCAATTCTGATCGTCACAGCTACATGATTGCTTCTGAAAGTGATAGGCATGTTGCAATAGCACAGCATCGCAAGCAACTCTGCATGTCCTATTTCGTCTTTGTCACAGCAGAACTTTTACAGATGCATAATTTCACATTTTTGTAATGTGAATTAATTGCTATGGTCATATCATATCACCATAAAAACTTTTTTATGAGTTTAGATAAAGAACAGTATTTATTCCGACAATCGACTGACACTCACCGCTTTGAAGCATCTTCAG
This sequence comes from Teleopsis dalmanni, assembly GCF_002237135.1. Taxonomy (NCBI): domain Eukaryota; kingdom Metazoa; phylum Arthropoda; class Insecta; order Diptera; family Diopsidae; genus Teleopsis; species Teleopsis dalmanni. The sequence goes on from NC_051846.1 coordinate 86,208,694, forward strand.
AAACATTTATCAAGTTATGGTCGAGCTATTGCTATTGCTACGTGCCGACATGTCATCGAAAATGACATTAGAAGGATACAATAATCTAAGATGTTCCATGGAAGATATGTAATTGTATTTCACACCATATCGAAAGATCCAAAAAATATATATTTAAACACAAATTTCAGTATGATCAAAATCTCAATCACACAATTATTGTATTAATATTTGGAACCAGAAAATGGATTTTCCAGTAGTCGACCCTCAACTATTTGCATTCATTATATTTTTAATTATTATCTCTACTAACAATAATATTAAATAAAAAAATTTGGAACAGAGAAAAAAAAGAAAGAAATAATTATAAAATATGTGTAAAATATTACCTGTAATAACACAGTACAAATGTATATATATATACAATACATATAACTAATAAAAACCCATGTCTTCAATATACTTAACCGGTAACACTAACTTCATCACAAAGTATTTATTATCCTGCAGACACAATTTTAGATAAAAGTAATTCGGTTTTCAAAATCATTCTCTTAACTTAATTTAATTTTGTTATCAATTTGGTAAGTATTTTTCGTTGGCTTTAAAATGTTTTATTGATTTTTAAATCTGAAGGAAATTGTTTCTAAATCCCGCATATTGTGCATAAAATGTTTAAAAAAGAAATGAACAAGTAATAAAGTATCTTGTGATGCATTGAAACCAGCACAAATTTAGTAACTTCGAGAAGAAAAAAACATCTGAAGGAGAATAAAAAAACTTAAAAGCAAAAATTGGAAGAGGAAGAGTGACTGGCGGCCAGTACAACCCATTAAACACAATATCTCGAAAATTCATTGTTCTGACCGTGCTACTTTTACGTTTGACTTATTTTTACCCTTTGAAGGAATGTGTGGCGTTCATGTGGCATATGGAATTCAATATTTTGTTTTCCCTTCGATTTTAAACTTTTCTATTTTTTCACTATTGTACATGCCGGTTTAAATAGTAAATCTTGAAAAATTGCCACCGAATGCAAACATTCCAACATTCATCAATGAGTCGTCCAAGTATTCAGTTGGATAAAATAGAAAATTTAAATTCCCAAACTTTTAACTAGATGCACTGTGGAAATTCGTGGATCCTTTTTGTAGAATTAACTTTGTGAAATTAACAACACATTCAGAAAATACACTTTTAAATTGAATTATTAATTTATATCAATAAAATTTAATTTATTAAATCAAAGTTAAAATCATGAGTAAATAATGATTTTTATAGTACAAAACCCTAGAAGTTAATCTGAATTAATCTGAATTACTATAAGGTAAATGTAATACCAAATTATCAAAAATCTTTGCTGACTTTTCTAAGAACAGAATAAAAATGTTAACTGTGCTAAAGACTCAACACTGCCGGATCAAGAAACACCTGATCAAAATAGGTATTGCATCTAAGCACTCTTTGCAGTTACTCCAGAAATGATTGCTGTAATTTACGAAGGTGTGAGGCACGCACATTAACAAAATTTGCAAAATTTCAAATAAAGTATATAAATTAAAATATTTTTACATCGAGAATTAATATCATTTATTACATATAAATAAATAAATTAGATTATAACAAAAACAATTAGATTTACAGCTCAAATCTATTATATTCCGTCGTAGTATCAACGAATTTTTTTCGCTAAGTGTGCGCAATAATTGACCGAGCATTTGTACGTTGCAAGTGCGTTCCATTTTGTTTAAATACTACATAAACATATATGATTTTCAGTACAGACTGTTATTTAAATGTCCTCCACATCCTATATTTCAATTTGCTTTGGTGTTGTAGTAGAGCCGCATACCCTCCCAGATAGGACACCCATCATCACTTAGTTACTCCCATGAATAATATGAACCGCCAGAGTATTTTTCGTTGCACTGCTGCACACAAGACATAAATACATGAGAGTATACTAAATACCAGGGAAATAATTAACTATGCTAAATTCAATCCATAACATACACTTGAGTTATTAAAGATGGTAGGACCGGATAAGACTTTACAAGGTTACCTAAATAGTAGAGTGCAGTGCAAGAAACTTATTGATCGCTGACCTTTTTATATCTCTTTATCTTTGCAATAAGAATATATTAAAAACTCCAAAGAATGATATCCTCAACAACATTTTTTTTTACTCACTTTTATCAACAAATATTGTTTATCTAATAAATTTTTGTGATACGTGACGCTTCTAATCAAAGCTATGAGAATAAAAAAAATATAGAAATGAACAAAAAATATATTTTTATAAATACATATTAAATATAATGAAAATGTAAATTTTTTCTCAAGTTGTAATTAATTTTTGCAGTGTAATCTTATCGTCGCATTCCCGAGATTTCGCAAATACAACACACGTAGTCAAATCTGTCCATTTAGCCAATAAATCCTTGAGCAGCTTATTTCAGTCCTAGTTGTCGTCTATGAATAAATATGGCTGACATTGCACTGCACTTGTCGTTGGTGTAATTTTTTCTGAGACATTTTTTGCTCATGTATTTTTACGCCATCATTCGTTTTACATTATTTAAACAATTTTTTAGAAATTTTTTCCAGAATTGAGAAAACATCTTTTTCAATTTTTTCCCAACGAAGTATGCCGGAGTATTCCTTTCGATATGCGAAAGAATTTCTTTTCAATGTGTACGTTTCGTGTTAAATACACAACGAATTACTTTAAAAATTCTTCAGCTAACATTGGATTTGGTTTCAGATTCCAGATAGTCTTGTTTGTTGTTGTTATTTATGTGGTTCCACTACTGCTGCAGTTGCTGCTTTGTCTTAAGGCTTTCATTCACTTCGCACATAAAAAATGGATATGTAAATTGTTATAATGGCCACGTTTGCACAACACCAAGCTGTCTGTAAGGACACAAGGACATGCTCCCAATTGTGAAAATACTTCACAGATAGAGTTGTATCATTTTATTTTGTTTATATAAATTTTATATATATCTCCACTCTGTACTCTGTATGCAGTGGCATAAGGATAAAGTGTCCTGTGGCTAAAATAGTTCAAGTAAATAACACATTTTTACATGTTTAGTTGTACAAATAAATTCATTGTTTAAAAATATTTCATGACTGCCTCTACGTAGTATAACAATAAACATGTATCTGATTGCATAAATCACTCGCTGGATTTTATTGTTATCAAAGGACATGAGCGCCATTTTTGCGTTTATTGAATAAGTTTATTAAGACGAACAATGGATTTTACTTTACTTATTTTGATAAATCTTGATTGTATAAAATTATATCGTAGTTGTACAAACATTGAGTGCATGTCTAAGTAAATATGTAGTGTCGGTAACAATGTAACTCTTAATTACTTTTGCCACACATATACCTACAAAGGGACTACGGGTACCTTAAAAAATAAGTTTAGACACAAATAGGTTATCTTTATATCTATTTAAAGTATTTAGTTTTATTTAATTAAAGCAATGCTTTACCTGGTATTTTCTTTTTTATATATTGATATAAAAGTAAAATTGTTAATAAAAACTTTCAGAGCAAAAGTAACCAAACTCCATAAAAATATACGAACAAAAAAAAAAGTCAAGTACGGCTTTGGATCAGTTGGGTAAGGTGAGCTGATTCTGAGCTTCACATTTGGCAGGACCCGAGTTCAAATCGTGGTACTTGCAGACTCAAAAATAATTATTTACGAATAATTAAATACAAGAATTATTTCCAAGACCACTGATGATGAGTATTTGGCAATACTTGAAACCGCTGTATGGTCAGCCAAAAATTCAATTAATTAAAATAACATAAATATATGTTGTAGTTCACTACTGTTCGAAAAAACTTCTTTATATTGATATATAAAATATTTATGGTATAGTCTTCGCAAATACTACTTATTTCTATATTAAATATATTAAACATGTTTTAATCGAGTTGTAATATGATTGCTATAATAGAGATTAAATCAGCATTACCAAACGGATCGAATCTATTTGTCAATAATAAATACTTCTGATATAATATAGTGATAATGGAACATTCTACAATTACAGGTAAATGAAATTGATGATGTTTGTTGAAGTGATCGAAAAATACCCATTCCCAAAAAACCCAACAATTTTCTCAAAATACATTATTCCATAATTTTGAAGAAAATACCTATACGACTACCTTAAAGAACATTGTTCTTTAAAATCATTAAACATTTCTTTTAATTTATATAACATTTATACTCTTCCTCAAGAATGTATATAGATATATTTATATGTATATTACACATTATATACATTTAATACTCCCATACAACAAAATCCAACAAAGCGTTTCAAGCGCTATTCATGTCTGACATAAATTTTATCAAATATGAGTTGAGAAAATTTTTTTTGAATAATTGCCTTATTCTCAATTGCCTCATAATAGATCCTCATTATCGATGTTCTGGAAAACAAAACTCATCTTCATCATTTTAAATGTGGTAAAATATATCACTTCTTCCAAAGTCGGCAGATAATCAGTCTATTATCAGTTTTATGAAAACCATTATACTGAACTACATCTAGTCTACGTGACCAAAGCAATCTAAATAGCCTTAAGTAAATGAGATCAACAGACCTTGTTAGTGTTTACAGTCGAAATGACAGAGCTTCACAAATCAGTTCAACTAACAATAATTCTTGACGATTTCTTGAAACACAGAAAATTACCAGATTAGCAATTCGTAGAATCGAAACCAACGTGATAAAAGAATCGCCTCTTTCCCTTCACTGTTCATTAGTTAAGCATCTGACCCACCAAAATTTTACAGACATCGGTATTACTATTTGCAGACTATACTACATATATTAGGACAAAGACTAAATTGAATAACAACTTCAGAACTACAAACCACTAAACCAGCTATACCTCAAGTGTCCACATTCCATGGAAAAATATGAAACAAAAAACTAGAAAAAAAAAGATTTTTTTCTCAGTTTAAAATTGTACATTTCAAAATAATACACTCTAATCACATCTTATTTGAACATTCAATAAAACAATTTTATGTCAATATTCTCTCATCACCCGGTTTTAGTGTTTTTGTTAGACCTTTAAGTGATTTTCTGCCACACACAATTTTTGAACTGCCCCCAAATCGTAATTCTAGTCTTTGAACGCACTACTCTATCACTCAACGAGTTGCTCCTTTATTTCTGATTCCATTCACGATTTCAAAATAATTAAGCTATGATCGTTTGATATAAAACCCATAGTGGCCACACCCTCTCTATTAGATGGGCATTAACTGTATTTACCACGTCGTTTAAATTAAACGTCAAACTGAAATGGGACTTTTGTTAACTATGCTGTGAATAGAGCACACACTTACCATATAGTACTCGTATTTGCCAATTTAGCCTCTTCAGATTTTGAATCACCTAGCTAGGATCTTATAGCGCGACATTTATTCGAAAATTCTCTAATGTTAGTCTAGTCGCCATACTACAGATTCACTCACAATTTACTTTATTGTGGTTTTCTGCCTGTATTTCTTATGATACTTTTAGAGATAATAAACCTCTTACGAATAGTTATTTTATTTTTATTCAAGTATATTCTACTGGACTTGCACGAGAGTTTTGTTTGTAATTTTATCAGTCATGTTTATAATTTTAGCTGTCAATTGTTGTTGCTTTCAATACATATTGAAAATTTTTGACAGCTAAAATCACAAACAAAACTCTCATGTGAATGCAGTATTATAGTTCAGTTACATTTTAAATATAGTTGAACTGTGAACTGATAACTATATTTGTCTTTTGCTATATCTTTTAAAAATATAAACACTTTATAACTTTTTAAGAATAAGAATTACACAAAAATATATTGAAAGAATTGTAAGATTTATTTATTCAACAGAAATGATATGTTATAAATAAAATAATATCCTCAATGGCCATGGATACTTGAGTCTTCAAACCAAATTTGCAAGACATATTGAAGCAATTTTAAAGATTGGATCTAGTGTTGAGAAGTTTGTTCAACTTAATAATTTTATATAATTATTATAATAATATAAAAATGAACTGTTTAGAAAGAACACAATTGGCACAAAATTAATTTTCATTTAACAAAAAGTGAATGAAGACAACGATTTAGTATTTATGTTACTTTTTACAAATGCTTCAATTGCTAAAATAATCACTTAAATGGAAACATGCCAAGTTGTACGTTCACCTCCCTCCTTCATAGAAACTCTGGATGTAATAAGATGAAAAATATTTTCTCAACTGTCGTTGCTATCAGTTGCTACCATCGTCGTCCTCATCATCGTCATTGAAAACCCATCCATTTCAATTTTTCAATTGAGCACAGAAAGGAAACAATTTTTGAATTTTTAAGGAAACACAAAATATGAAGAACATT
>NC_051846.1:86215198-86221587 GCF_002237135.1 Teleopsis dalmanni
TAAAATAAAATAAAATAAAATAAAATAAAATAAAATAAAATAAAATAAAATAAAATACAATAAAATAAAATAAAATAAAATAAAAAAAATAAAACTAAATAAAATAAAATAAAATCAATTAAATTAAATTAAACTAAATTAAATTTATAAATCGTTTAAAACTAAATTTAATGTTGTAAATGTTAAAAATTGTATTAGCTAGTATTTACAATTTGTCATCATTATTTTAATTATATTGTTTTTCTTAACGGTTGGTAATAATTTTTGATCAGAATTTAATTTTTGCGAAATTTTAGTGTTCATCATGTTCATGCCATAGTATTTTTAGAATTATTCGAGAGATCCACAATTTAAATTATTTGAACTTGTTGATAATGCTAATTGTATTTATATTTTTAACAACTAATTTTGTTACTATAAATGACTATTTCTCTAGTGGTCAGTATACATATTTGCCATTTATTACCAAAGGGAAATAATATGCTGTTTTATTTACAAAATCTGAATTTGCTTCCTGTTTCTTTTTTTCAGCCGATTTCATAGACGAATGTAAAATACAGGAAAAAAATTTCATCAACTGCTCAACTAAGAGCATTCAAAAATTATTCGATAAATTAAATGATGGTAAGTCAAAATAATAAAGTACAAATGATTTCATGGCTTTATGTTCGCCTATAGGAATTCCTGGTCTGAATAGTATTAAAAGTTTTGATCCATTTCATTTGAATCGCATTAAAATATCGCAGGGTAACAGCAACGCCATCAACTTGAAAGTGGAACTGTCAAACGTTAAAATTATTGGTTTTGGAAGAACGAACGTATTAGAGAGTATGTAAGTTTTACTTCATATGACTACATATAATCATTATTTGATGTAACGTGTGTGTTGTGTTTAATCTTAAAGTGTTTACCCAAAGGACTTTAGTTGGAAGACCACTTTTGTATTGCCTGTAATGAAATTGCAAGGTGACTACAATCTTATTGGACGTATTTTACTAATTCCACTAAATGGACGTGGACAAGTTTTCTTAGATGCCGGTCAGATCAATGTTATACCATACTTTCAATTTTTTTTAATACATATGTATGTACAATAAATTTTAGATAATATGACAATCATAATGCACTCCAAGACACGCCTTTATGAAAAGGCAGGCTTTACATTCTACAATGTAACAAATTGTGATGTTGATTTTAAGATAGATGGACTCAAATCATATTTCTCAAATTTATTCAATGGAAATAAGCATTTAGGTATGGAATATTTCTAACCACGTAATACGTAATACGAATAGTATTTATCTTCTAATTTATATGCAGAGGATAGCACAAATAAATTTTTCAACGATAATTGGCGTATGCTTGCCGATGCATTGTACTCTGTCATCACGCAAACCATTGAGGACGTACTGCTCGATGTGTTAAAGAAGATATTTCATTACATACCAGCTAACTTTTTCATAAGTGATATTCCGACGCCTGAAGAATTGTACGGAAAGAGCCAATTTAAGGAAAAAGGACACACAGAATAACATTTATGAACTTATATAAATAAGAAAATCGTTAAAAATATTATAACACTATCTTCTTAAGCCTAAAATTATGTTATATTTAATTTTATGAGACAATGAATTGCTATAACAATTCAATTTAGAAGCAATAACAATCTTGTTGCGCTATAAAACCTCAATTTGAGTTTGTGTAATGTGCAATTTGATAACACGACAACACAAAATTCGACTCCACTCGACCTGCATACAAATTATAACAAAGTTTTTATACAAAATTTGTAAATGTCGATTAATGAGGAATAAATTTGCATTTATTGCACATAATTGTGTGATAATAATTTTTAATAAAACACCAAAATAAAAATACATTTTAACCTCCGTTCAATTTTTTGTGCATAGTTTTTCGGTTTTATAGCACTCCACAGTATTTGAAGGTGCGCCATAGCAACACAATTTGCTGTATTTGGCTTTGTTAATGCCACAAAAAAGGGTATTTTCATTTTAAAACGATGTCAGTAGTGGTCACCAACGACTATAAACAAATAAAAATAATTGCATTTAACCCATAATGGCTGCAAATACAATATATGGATTACCTGTCTATGGGGTCATAATAACAAAAACAATGGCAATAATTATTTAGCCAAAAGCACAAACCACCGAAACGGTTTTCAATGGACCAAACATGCTTTCATGAAATCGTTATTTTATTCTCTTATTAACTAGCCGTAACCGGGAATACTTTAGATTATATGGTTGATGTATATACAATTTTGTTCATCCAAATCTATATATGTTATAAATAAAATCTTAATTGATATTTGGTATAAGTAAGTACGAAGTAAGTAAGTAGATTGTATGGTTGATTTTTATACAATTTCGTTTATACAAATCTATATCTGTTATAAATAAAATCTTAATTGATATTTGGTATAAGTAATTACGTAATGTAATCTCTAAATATTTATACGATGATGTGAATGTTAATGAATGAATGCGAGTGTAAAGCACTTCAAAACAGCATTAAAAGTAGTAGTCAACTTTAGATACCACATTTTTTAGTCAATCCAACTCTTCCACGAACATAAAGAATTCAAATAGAAATACCTGTTTTTTATTCATTATAAATTAAATATATATGTAATGAAAATAAAATGAAAATTTTATGATACTACATGGAATATCTGAAACGTAATGTATTCATGTATGAAAATCGCTTTTCAGATCATTTCTGGAACCTGACGATGACGCTTGGAGATAAATTGACTTAAATCAACAGTCTTACCAAAAACTTTTTATATGCTCAGTGAAAATTATTCATTTGCGCATTAAATATTCGGAAATCACTTAAAAAAATATTTTATCTATTAATACCTCACTCATTTTGCTAGTGAAATTTTCTGTAATTTTTTTAGCTCCATACATACCTTATTTCAGTTAAAAATATATACACATATACTTCTACTACACAGCAAAGTAACAACACTCCAGTGTTGTTACAGTATTTGGGTCAGTTGCTTAAGGTGCGATGGCTTCTGAGCTTCAAATTTGACAGGACCGGAGTTCGATTCCTGGTACTTCCAGTCTCAAAAAATTTTTAACTAATAACGTAATACAAGATTTATTTCCAAGACGACTGATGATGGGTATTGGACAATACTCGAAACAGCTGTACGGTTGGCCAAAAATTCAATTAATTAAAATAATATAAAATAAATTTTTGTTGTTGTAGTTCACTACTGTTCAAAAAACCTGATATTCTTCTACTATAAATGTGCATCGTTCAAAATTAGTGAGATTTTAAGCCAATATATCGATACCTTCAAAAAGTTTAACCGCAAAACAATTTTCATGGACAATTTTTTATTTGCAACATTAAATTTTCCTTTCCATAATTTTATAAAAATCATATTTCAATTTAATTGGATTTACCAATGATTTTAAACATAAAATATTTAGATAGAAATTTATGTGTACGAGGGTAGCAAAATAAGTTTTTCATAAATTCCAAATATCATCAAATTTTCTTTATGAAGTCATGAATATATATTATAGTAATCCTAAATATATTTATTTAATTTTTTTTTCTGGTTTTAAATATTTAAGTTTTTTATTACACATATGAGGAAAAGTCCTTAAACTTTTTAATATATTCCTGCTAATTATGGCAATATAAACCATTTATAAAATAAATTTTTTCACGTGCAGGCTTTGAGTTAAATTATTTTTTGACATTTATTATATTTATTGCATTTAATATTTTAATAAAATTATTTTCATACACATAAAATATAATCTCGTTAAGGCGTATTGTGTGCGGGCGGTTCTAGTTAAAATGTTTGTGGCTTTTTATTTGAATTGAGGTTATTGCAATCAATTTATTTACTATTTTTTATGTGTACTATTTGTCCATTGGAGGCGTTTCGAAATGTCATTTTAGCCGCAAAACGATTTTTTCATATTAGAAAAATTTAAATTTTGTTTTGTTGCAAATGCAATTGCACTTCATTTTCATTTGGGTGTTATCCTTTAATAAAATCTTATGGCACAAACAAAATGAATTTGCTTATATTGCAATTGTTTAATCCTTGTAAAATCATGCATACAATTGTTTGCCCACATAAACTTTACTGCAGAAGCGACAAGGTTCCGTGACCAAAATATTTTCATTTAATTTACAAAAATCACAAATTTTACAAAATTGTTCCTTTTGCATTCTGGCAGAGCAGAGGATGTGCAACAAACAAAACCACTCACGCGCAATCCACGTTGACTTTTGAGGCACTCGAGGGTAAACAAATCCAAATAGCGTTCCATGCGTGCAAAGATTTAGTTTCCTAGCCGTTATGCGCCAATATTTGGGTTACGTTTTAGTATTTGGAAATGTGCTGTGCCTAAAATAAATTTCGAATGCCACTATTTTAGTACAAAAAAATCTTAAATGGCACAGAGAATGCGAAGTGCTTTAATACACAAAATCTTCATGTGTTTCATGTTAGCTACAAAGTAGTAGCCAACAATTTCTGTACTAATAAAATTAGTTGCAGCCGCTTTAAAATGCATAAGCAGAGTCCAATTCAGAAATATTTCTGCCCAACACTGTACGAAAGTTTATTTTTATGACAGGCCATTTTGACTTTGCAGCTCATTTATGGCACATAATCTCCAGAGAAAATCCTTTTGATGTTTCTGATGATGATTATAATGCTGATGAGCGCACTGATGATGACTTGTTGGCTTTTAGTGACTGCTGCTGTTGCCCACCACCGACCCGTACAGTTTATGCCCATCTGCTTTACGACCATAATTGCTTTTGCAGCTTCTTTTTAATAGGCCGTGCCAAAGCTGTGCTGTTGCACGTTTCGTCTGGAAAGGATACAAAAGTGTAGTGTTTCTCTGTGCCGCTCCTTTCTGCCACATATTGCCATATTTCTTTTCACCAGGAAACGGATGTGCATTGTGTAGCAAAGTTAACTATTTGCTTAACGCCCAGTTTTGACCATGTTGCACTACTTTTTCTATTTGCTTTCGTTGTTGGTTGTTGACTTTTGTTTAAGCCTGCAGATTGCAATACAAAATGTACAAAATTAAACTTTGGCTTCCCTAGGGGTTGCTTTCCTTTTTGTTTATTTTTAGGGGTTTCGAATTTTATTTTCGTGGTTAAACGTTTTTTGCATAAATATTCATTGTGCTCTTTGATTTTTATCGATGTTGAATTTTTTATGCAACCATAAGAACTAATAAAGCTTTAAACTTCATTTATTTATTTTAAAAAATAGCACAGAAATGCATATAAATTTGTTTTTAAATAAATGTTTTTGTTATAACTACAGGGTCTTGATATTTTTGTTTTTATTTATTCGGTCCCCTATATGTACACTACAATAAAGCATGTGAATCTGCAGTACTGTTAATACCAGAAGAAAAGGACCTCGAAATAGTGAGTATAGAGAAGTAAAAGTAAATAGAGAAAAAAATAAAGAAAAGCAGAATCAAGAAACAAAAATAGAAAAAAAAACGAAGATGATTTGATTGAGATTAATTTAAAAAATTAGTTAATTTAATAATTTTTTTTAATTAAAAATAAATTATTATTAAGTAATCTATATTGTAAAACAACAAACTATCACCTAAACTTATAAGTCAAGTCACCGCTACTGGGAACTTATTAAATTTTGTTCTCTGGCTGTAACTGTCAATTCTTCATTTTGTATTAACAGCACAACAATTGGTGACTGTGACTGCAATTATATCACGACCCATTAGATTGGATTAGATTTAAAAACGGGTTGGGAACTTGTCACCACGTCACTGCATCTTTTAAGGATTATTGTGACATACGCACTTTAGTTCCATACACGTCTTATGCGAAGCTTTATATGGCAGTTCTGTTCGACATATGTCACTGAAACAGCGCTGCCAAATCAATATCAGATTATAGGTTTAAGTCCGATATGTACATTAGAGCAAAGCTACAAAGTACACAAATGACCAAATATCTCGCAGTGATATTAACAACAGAAGATCGAACAGAAATAGCGATTGAGAAATAATCTGCTCCTTCATTTTGAACTGTGCATTGATACGTTTCAGATATAAAATATCGGCTTCCAAGCATTGCAAATGAACCACGTAGTGGACGTCCATAGAGTGTCAACACCCGAAATCCTTGATAAAGTCTACAACATTGTTTGCAGAGATCCAACTTTGAATAAACGCGAAATTGGTGATATAATAAGCATTTCAGACAAACAAGTAGTCTATATTTTAAAACAAGAATTATGTAACAAGATGATTTTCGGAAAATGATCTGGCTTACGGAAGAAAAAAGTGTTTTGAAGATGTGAAATTTAACAAATTAAAGTACGAATTGCTTGA
>NC_051846.1:86221687-86237529 GCF_002237135.1 Teleopsis dalmanni
TTTCTATTCAAGATTTCATAATGTTCAGAACTAATTCATTGGGTTAATAAGCAATCATGGAATAGGTGAACTTACGAAATTCTGAAAATAAATATTGTACATATGTATGAGTTATGTATAAAAGGTGTTTCCGAGATATATTAGCAAAAATGTAGGAAATGATTCCTTAATTTAAGAACTCGAATAAAATCGTATAAAAAGGGTGTGGAATTTATTTTTAATATTTATCGAGATATATGTTATTTAAGATACCCGGAGAAAAACAAGTCGTTAAAAATGTATCAGTCCAATCCAAATAGCCTAAATTTTATATCAACTTCTAGGCCATTAAATATTTTTCAATAGAAAATCCCATATGAACTATTTAAAAAAAAAATAATTTTTATTCTGTGACAAAAGTGAGGAAAGATGCGAAAGTGAGGAAATTTTAAAATAAAAAATTTTTTTAATTTGAACTGAATGAATTAATTCTTTTTTCCTATATACTTTATTCTGCTATTAATATCTTATTACCGCAAAAATATTCTACTAGAAAATTTTTTTTCTGTTAAACAATTTTTTCTTGTAATCATTTATTAGTCAGCTTTTTTCAACAAATATACAAAAAAATTTTCATAAAGTGTTTTTTGCAGGCTAATTGGTCAAATCTTTTGTTTTTTATATTGTTGTTAAAAATATACATAAAAATTATTGCAAAATTAAATTGTGATTTCTTTTTTCTTAATTTTTATTTATATTTTTAACAACAATAAAAAAAACAAAAGATTTGGCCAATTAGCCTACAAAAAACACTTTATTAAAATTGTTTGGTCACAAATAATTAACATTTAAAGAAATTTTTATTAATATTCATACGCACTAAGAACTTTTTGCTTTTTTGTATGTAATGATACTTTAAAAATTTCAAATTAAAAAATAAATGATTTTAAGGCATTTAATAATAATTTATGGTCTAAACTATGACTACTATTAAGCAATTTGGAGGTACCATTTTCAACTTATGGTTCTTTACGCTATTAAGTAAATTGGGTGCGACCTATTTTTAATATATACATATATGTTATAATTCCATGTTTTTTTCAGTAGTTTCCTTTACCACTATATATCTCGGTAAATATTAAAAGTATATATTGTATGTTTATACTTTCAAAAACAAAAATTGAAGTTAATCCATTAAATTAAGAGTTAAAAGAAAAGAAAAAAAAAACATTTTATTAAAGTTGTAAGAATGCAGTTTAGTTTTACTTCATTTCATAAATGTTCAAAAACAAAATTGTCTAATTTAGAGCAAAATATCACCGTTATTTTTGAACAGGCATTCATTTTAGGAAATCTTTGGTAGTAATTACTACTTTTTTGATGTTCGCTTCATTTACTTCATTACATACTCAATAACGTTTAGGTGTGGTTATTGATAGAAGCTACCATTGTGCTTAATAACGCAGTCATTCTTTCATATAAATTGTTTACAAAGTTTTCAAATATACCACATCTTTGATTTTGTGTACGAATGGCGATTTAAGCACTTATTAAGTTTCTTTCGTTGAACTTTTTCTGTTCACCTGTTCGACCGTGATGCGCCTTCCAATGGTTTGCGGATCAAAATATTTGTTCGATTTATTAGCAAAGTTTTGGAAATCTTGCGTATAGCTAATTTTTTGAAGGAAAGTGCCCTTTGTTCTCTGCTTTTAGACATATTTTTCACTGAATTATTTACAGATTCAATGATTTTCCTATTTCCCAATAGAATCCGCTTTTGAAAGGTTTTATTATGAAATTTTAACAGTCCCTTGTATTTATTTTGCTTCTCATAATGATTCGTGTAACTTAAATTGATTTTAACAAATTTAGACTTCTAATTAACAAATTTAGGCAGAACAACAAATAAACCGGTACTCTATTTCTGAAGAAATGGCAAATATAATAGCGTAAGTCGTAATCTTTGGATGAGTATTAAAACGTTTGTTTATAACAATTCATTTTTTAAAAATTCGTCATTATGTTTGCAAAAATGTAGATATTTGTATGTAGATATTTTTTTTTAGCGTTTATAAAATGAAATAAAACTATACTCATTCACAAACTATGTATAATAAATTTCTTTCCTTTGAAATTCTAATTTAGTGACTGTATTTAAACATGAATATACATATTTTGAACTTGTTTAATAAAAAAAAGTTTTTCAGTTTTAATCATCCCTATTTTGAATCACATGGGGATGGGAGTTTTTTTTTTCTCTTTTCTCAGTTTCCCTATTCTGAATCATATGGGAACGAGAATTTCTTCCCAATTCCCTTATTCTGAATTAAGTGGGAATGAGAGTTTTTTCTCTATTTTGCACAAAATGTTTCCCAAGCAAATTGTGTGCAAGATAAGTTAAAAAAGAGTAAAAACAGTCTAATTAAGTAAGTAACTTATAATGATCAGATTTATTTTAATATATTTTAATAAAATTATTATAATAAATTAAATATTTTTAAATTTTTTTTTATTTTATCCCCACGGGTTGATCAGTTTTTCGAATATATATTAATAAAATTATTATAATAAATTTAATATATTTAAATTTTTATTTATTTATTTTACTTTCACGGGTTGATCAGGTTTTCGAATAAATTTAAAAAATTTATAATATATTTAAAGTTTTATTTAAAAATTAAATAATTAAAATAAAAGCTTTTAATTATTTAATTATAAACTAATCATTATATTATTTCTGATAGTCTGTCCCGCAAATAATGCGATTTAAATCAAAATATGACGCGCAATTCTTTTCATTTATTTGTCTTGCTTCACGTTTTCGCATTTTTCGCCATTAAAAAGTGCCATAGTTGCCAAAGTTCAACAAAACAAATTTGAATTTTTTGTTGTTTCCACAGCATCTGTCTCCCAAGTAATTCAGATTAAGGGAGTTCTATTCAAGGGAATAGTGCATTTTGAGAGAAATTTATTCCTTGAGAATATTCAGAATAGGGGTGAATATGTGTATTTATTTATGTAGTTTTTTCTTGTATAAACATTGGAAACGTTTCAGAGGTTTTGGGTTTGTTATTGATTACTATTATTTTGTTAACGAGTTTTGGTGGCTAGTTGTTCCTGAAATATGTCAATTCCCTTAGCTACTTGTAGTAAAACTCAAGTATAGACTGACAAACAGAGAGCGTAAGACAAATAAGATCTCAAATTACTCGCTTTGCAAAAATTCGATAGAACATCCTTGGTCTGGCGTGAATGTCTGTTTTTAGATGAACAAAGGAATTTTAGAATTTTTTGATCATTTGAAATTTATTTTCATTTCACGCATAAGTACTTACAGTTTTTCAGAGCGAGAAAAACGATACTGAGATTAGCACCGGCTAACTGCTATTCTTAACACAAAACAAAAATTAATAATTATTTTTAAGTTACTTTTTACGGTATCGTTCCACTAGAAAGAGTCATAATTTAATGATTGTAAAATTATCCGGTGCTACCAATCTGATGAATTAGTTAAAAAACTTCATAACGTTGCCAAGATTTTTATATGAAGTAGCTATTAGTACATTTAAGAACTAAAAAACTGTTTTTATTCAAAAAGTTCTCACTGACCTTTAAATAAGGAACATTAACTAAAAACAATAAAGTGCATATATATATATAACTCTGTGATCAAAAACACCTTTGGCGTACTCTTTGATATTGACTCACATTTTGCACGGTATTCGATAGATTGGTTAGCTGTTTCTGGGCCGTTTGCATAAATCCAAATTTCATCTCCAATCATAATGCATTTCTTCTTATCCTGATAATCAGTAAACATTGTTTGATAGACTTCAACGTCACATTGTTTTGAATGTTTTGGCACCAAATAGAATGTTCGCGCCAAATTGTGTGTGTGTTTTTGGCACCAAACAAGAGTTCATTATTTTCAGGAACAAATATTTTTCAAAATGGTCTAGATTAATCTAAATAAAATGTTAGCAGTGTCAACGATGTCGTTTATTTTCAATTAACGATTTTTGAGCACCAAATCATTCATTTTCTTAACGTATTGTTAATCAGGTAATGATGATGGGCGTCCACAGTGTTTTCTATTTAAACCGCATGCTCTACAATCTTCAGATTACATTAACTATTTGTTAACATTTGCGACATGGCCTCGTCACTAAAGGTCTTGTGCAACATTCTCCACCTTTAACCTGCAGAAATTTCATTATGCAAACAAGATTTAATGCAATTTCTATGCCTAACAATATCTGAACATTGTTCAACACGATAAATTAATACTGGATTCACACGAGAGTTTTGTTTGTAATTTGAGCTATCAAAAATTTTAAACTGTTATTTGAAATCAGAAAGCAGAAATATTGATTCATGCGACAAATCATTGTAATATGATTGTTGGATTTATCACATGTCCACGCTTTTTAACTACTTTCACAAAGTATTTACTTTGTGCATATGATACATACTTTGCAATTTTATTTCATTTTGTATGAAAATTTCATTAATTCTTCAAAACTAATCACAATAGCACAAGTGAGTAAACTGTCCAAGTTAAATTTAATTGATTTTGTAGAAATCACGATTCAGTTTTATTTGTAGTTTTTAAAATTATCATACAAATCTTCCTGATTTGAAATCATTTTGCTGCCGAAATCAAAAATAAAATAAAATGAAATGACAGCTAAGATTACAAACAAAACTCTCGTGCGAATCCAGTATAGCTTTGTTGTTCAGAAAAATTGTGTGTTACTATTGGATAAATGTAGATATTGAGATGAAATTTACAATAGATGTCACTGAGTCTTAATAATGAAAAAAATTGCCAGGATTTGAAATTTTGCATAACTTCATTATTCAATTTTTGATCATAAGAGTATTTATTTATAAATATACAATATTAATTATATATATATATATATGTATATCAAAGTACAATATATGCTATGCCACCTTTAAATATTTTCATATTCATATATATGTACGCATATTTATATTAAAATATTTGTCTACAATTAATAATATTTAAGTTAGTGTGATGTGCAGTATTTCTGTGTATTATTATTTGATTTTAATATACCGCCATAAAACAATAAAATCATTTTTCACATAATAATGTTTTTATATATTATAATAGGTTTGACAAAATGGATGCGGCATTAATCTCGCTCACTTGATTTTGTATAATGTATAATAATCGAGTTTGTTTTTAAGCTCTAAACTGATCTATATAAATTCAATGCATCGATTTTTTATATTGGACTCTAATGAAATAATTATTAACTCTACGTGAGATTGACGACAAGGTAGGCAATAACATATGTTGGGTAAGATTACATATTTTTTGTCCAATTTAGGTTACATTGCCTGATTATGCGATCGATTTCAAATTTTCACTGGTAGCACACACATTTTTCGTTACCCAATAAGAATTGATACATCTGCTAAGAAGATTTTATATATTTATCTTTTAGTTCTGACATTTTCAGAAAAAAATCGGTGAAAAACTAATACCTTTCATTTTAATACCTCATCTTATGATGCCAAATCGAGTTTTTGTTGTGAAAAATAAACCCCTTTGTAAAAAAAGAATGTATTATCGTTTGTAACCATATCGCTAAAGTCAATATTGAACTGATGATGATGTAAGAATTATTCTGGTGGAGTTCAAAATTGATGAAGATCTAAGAAATAATAGAAATATTTATATATATAAAAATATGTATAATAGGGGTTGAATTTCATGAAGTCAGAATGTCAGAATGAAGCCAGAAACAATGAACAGTCGATGGAATAAAGTCCAAAAAGTGTTAATGCACCCATATAATACAGGCAGCAAAACTCAGCCCCAAAAGAAATTATGTCAATTTATTTCACCAGCGAAAAAGTTGTAACTGTACTTTCTTCTGAAGACTGGACAAATGGTAAGTGCAACTTATTAGGAACTCAAGAAAAAAGGAAACTGCATCGATACCTTCTGCATCACGATAACGCGCTAGCGCAGACTGCTAAAAAAAACGCGAACAATTTCATAGCGCTCTCTGGAATTGACAAAATCACTCTAGCACCATATTCATTACACCCAGCGGCGTCTGATTTCTAATTGTTTCAAAAAATAAAAATAATAATTTAACAATAATAAAAATAAATTTTTTTATAGCCAACTAAGCGACCCTTTTTAATCTCCTTTTATTTTCTTATTCCATACAGATGCATAAATTTAAAGGAAAATATGAATTAGTTGCTTTATAAATGCATATATCAAAGGCAAATAGATTACTCTTCGTATGATTTGATAATTAACAAATATTTATATAATTAAAAATACAATGCAACATTTTTAACAACAATATACAATATACATTTATAAAGCGTGTTATATAAACATATACTTTATTAAAAATAATTCTTCCGATATTTCGACTATCTTCGATAGTCATCTTCAGGGAAAACTAAACAAAATATACGATGTTTTTATAGCGGAATAATTATAAAAAAAAATCATACAATAAATACAATAATAATGATGACAACAAGAAAAAACAACAATAAAAAAAGCAAAATAAAAATTATGAAAAAAAACCTTTACAAACATCCTGTGTCATTTGTTTATAACATTTCTATAAGCCTGAGCACAGTTGTCCGTAACTGTTTTTTTTAAAACTGAACATAAATATTTTAATACTTAAATCTGATAAAGGCAACAAAACAGTTGCTATAAAAAAAGAACATTATGACGGAGAAATTAAAAACATAGTGAATGATATTATGGCATACCGAATACTCGGAAGAGATCCAACTTCAACGTTACAAACAAAAAATAATACAATAGTCACAAAACTTTTTAATAATCAAATAATAAATAAAACAGAAAAACTAAAATTTTGTACATATACAGCCAACCCACCTAGAATATATGGGTTACCTAAAATACATAAAGAAAATATGCCACTTAGGCGTATTTGCTCTTCAGTAAACTCACCATCGTGCGAATTGTGTCGATATATAGCTTCAATTTTAAAAAATCTGACCATACATTCGGTTTATAATGTTAAAGACTCAATTGATTTCAAAAATAAGGTCAGTAATTCATATAAAGAATAACAGAAGAAAAGAATAACAGGCTTCCTTATTTAGATGTTGAATTAATTAGACATAATAACCAAATTCACTTTCAATGGTATAAAAAGTCTTCAGCGTCAGGAAGATTAATTAAATATAATTCCAATCATCCTAAACACGTGATTTTAAATACAGCATCCAATTTTATTAGAAGAGTTCTAGTACTTAGTGACAAAATTTTCCATAATAAACAAAAGAACATAGTGCGTGATACTTTAAGAAAGAATGACTTCCCCGAAAGGATTATTAAAATGATGCTTAATAATAACTTTAAAAAGCTCCAATCAAACAATAATAATGACAAAAAAATATATAAATCTATTGATTATGTTCCGAAATTGTCAAACCAAATAATGAATTTTAATATATATGACAAGGAACATTATAGAATCACTCAGAAGACAACTAACACAATAACTAAATTATATAGCAATACTAAAACAAAAATTAATAATAAAGACAAATCTAATGTAGTGTACCAGCTGAATTGTAAATGTGACGGGTACAACGTATGTAACAAAATATATATAGGTACGACTAAAAATAAGCTTAAGACAAGGATGGCTGGATATAAACATAGTTTAAAAAATAAAAGTGGTGCTGAAGCTGAAGTGGCATAAACATGAACCTGATTTTGAGAAGGCAAAAATCTTATATGAAGAAAGGAACCATAATCAGAGGTACTTTCTGGAAATGCTCTCAATACTTCAAGTACCCAATAATATAAGACTTAATTATAAAACTGATACGGACAACTGTGCTCAGGCTTATAGAAATGTTATAAACAAATGTCACAGGATGTTTGTAAAGTTTTTTTCATAATTTTTATTTTGCTTTTTTTATTGTTGTTTTTTCTTGTTGTCATCATTATTATTGTATTTATTGTATGATTTTTCTTTATAATTATTCCGCTATAAAAATGGAACATCGTATATTTTGTTTAGTTTTCCCTGAAGATGACTACCGAAGATAGTCGAAATATCGAAAGAATTATTTTTAATAAAGTAAAAACGATTTTTAAATATAAATAATAAATTAGTGTCTTTTTTATTTCTATTTAAATTTGATATCGGGATATAACAAATTATTATAATAATAATTTTTGATCACAAATAAAAGTACTATATTTAATATTTTAAAAAGTAAACTAATATACTTACTATCGTTTTATGTCATTTTGCTCTTCTTATATGATCTGTAAAAGTGCATCCTAGGGTCATTAAGTATTTATCACTTAGCTCTGCAAAATGTTAAAATTTTTTGTTACAGCCTAGTCATGAAATTACGAGCCATTCGAACTAAATTCTTGGTATTGAATGAGCCTATTTACACTATCTTTATATAATTTGATAACTTTTTATATAATTTCCTCCACTTCTTGTCGTTCTTACGCATTTATTTTGAGCAATTTTATGTTATTTTCTTTTTCTTGAAGAAATCGTCGACGCTTTTCAAAGTTATCCAGTTCTTTCTTTTATACGTTAGTTACCACCTTCATTGAGTAATCTATCAATTTTTTATGTGCTATCGTGTGACCATTAATCTCTTCTGGAATTAGAGATGCTTCACAGATAAAGCAGAACATTGTATTATTTAATATTTCTTGTTTACATGAATATCTTACCATTTAAAAAAAATGTTAGTCCTATTGTGTTAATCCCAACGATTAGGGAGAGTAAGAAAAAGCAATAACGCAACGCCTACCAATAATCATAACAAAAAAAAAGCAAAAATTTACTTATATTACAAAATACATTGTTTAGTTAAAACTGTTAACCGAAAATATGAAATACATTTTGTTGCAAAAAGCTAGGCAAAACTAAAATTTCTTTACATTTTTGACTTCAACAATTAATAACAATGAGGTGGTGATATTTTTTGTCATATTTTCCTGTAATCATTCTGTTAATGATTTTTGAACTAAAATATAATCAAAAAAAATTCGTTCTTAACAATTTACCAGTGAACGAAAACAAACACTAAAGTACAAAACTGTTTGTCATCTTTTTTAAAAAACACTAAACGAACAGTACATTAAAAAAAGTCCGAAACAATTCAACAATTTTTAGAGTTTATGTATTTTTCACGAAGGTGGTGCTCTTTATAACGATCTTTTCACGAAGGTATTGCTCATTTTAGTTATCTTTTCAGAGTTCGGAATGTGGTGCATAAAATCGCACACTGCACTGTGCGAGTGGAAATTATTTTTAAAATATGCACACGCACATTTGTGGTGTTAAGAAAAAAAATGCACGCACTCAAATTTGTTGTGCGATTTTAAATTTCAAAACGCACAAAGCGATGATTGTGCACACAGATTCGTGCACACACATTTGTGCTGTGTGACTGATTTATAAAAATGTGCACAATCAGATGTGCGAGAAAATTTTAAGTTCGCACCGCACTGTGCGACAAAAAATTCTCTGTGCACATGAGTGTGCTGCTCATATTACGTTTGCACAAATGTGCACAAATGTGCGATTGCACAAACGTGCACAAATGTGCACAAATGTTTTTTTTTTTTTTTTTTTTTTTTTTTTTGTTAAGCTATACGAGCTAAGGGATGTGGAATCTTCAAAAGATACTGGTAGCCCGTACTACCAGCATGCACGATTCGCAACCAAGACTTACTCTTTTGCTTGATAGTTGCGCCTACGTACTAAACCTCATCCTAACACCGTGGCTCTTCTAACCATTAATCCCTCCGGAACCACTTTTAAGCATTACTTCGGAGGGTGGTGATTCAGCGATTGCTGTCATCTCTTACTGCTCTTCTAGTTCTCTCTGCTGCTCTCTGTTCTTCTGTGATTTCTTTCGCAAAAATACACACCAGGTTCCAGATTTCTGTTGACTTTAACATCAGTTGGATGATGTTATCAGGTGTGGCCTGCTCTCTGGTTGCTCTTGCCAAGGAGCTGCGGTGGCTCTCATATCTCGGGCAATCAAAGAACACATGTTCCACCGTTTCTTTTGTATATGTACATGCTGGGCACGTGTCGTCTTCGTCATGTTTGAACTTAAAAAGATATGCTCTGAAGCAGCCGTGTCCAGTTAACATCTGGGTTAGGTAGTAGTTCACCTGCCCATGCTTTCTGTTGGTCCAATCACTTATCTTCGGAATGAGCCTATGCGTCCATCTTCCTTTTGTGGATATATCCCAACTCTGTTGTCACTTATTCAATGCTTCTTCATTGAGCTGATTGAAGTTTGTAACCCCAATTCTTTTCGCTACATGCTTTTCCTTTTCAATTTCTGCTTCCTGCTGTAATGGCATCATTCCGGCAATAACCATGGCCGCGTCAGTAGATACTGTACGGAATGCGGAAACAACTCTGAGAGCGCATCTTCTGTAGGCTGCGTCTACTCCTGATCTGTACGTCTTTTTATTCATTGCTTCTGCCCATATGGGAGCCGCATATATAGCAATAGACTTAACTACATTTGTGAGTAACTGCTTCTTCTGTTGTCTAGGTCCACCTATATTGGGCATTATTCGCGATAGTGCACACGTTGTTTTCGCACATTTTGCAGCAACATATCGTAGATGCTCTTTGAAGGTGAGTCTATTGTCGATCATTACTCCAAGATACTTGATTGCTTGTTTTGATGTGACTCGCTCATTGCCAACAGTTATTGTAATGTACTCAATCTTTTTCCTGCTGCTTACAAGAAGGACTTCAGTTTTATGATCAGCAAGTTTGAGGCCTACACTTGTGATCCAGCTTCTTACCATAGCGACCGCATCGTTGCATGTTGATTGTATCTTTTCTATATGTTTCCCTTTAACCACCAGCGCGATGTCATCAGCAAATCCAATTATTTCTGCGCCTTCTGGGAGCTCAAGTCTCAGCACATCGTCATACATAATGTTCCACAATATTGGGCCCAGTACCGAGCCCTGTGGTACCCCTGCTGTTACTTGGTATGACTTTGCGCCTCTGTCTGTGTAATACAAAAGCATTCTCTCTTTAAAATAGTCAACGATTAATTCTACTAGGTACTTTGGAACGTCTTTCCCTTGAAGTGCTGCTAGAACAGTGTCCCAGTCCGCTGAGTTAAATGCGTTTTTAACGTCTAATGTAATGATGACACAGTATTCTTTGTCTCCTTCGAGCCAACGGTCTCCTTTAATGGCATCTTTTGCTATGGCTATGACTGCTTCCACGGCCTCAATTGTGGATCGTGCCTTCCGAAAACCAAATTGTCTATCTGATAAACCATTGCCATTCAAGGCTTCTTCTAGTCTTCGGCTAATTATCTTTTCCAAAAGTTTACCGGCCGTATCAATCATACATAGCGGGCGGTAGCCTGATGCATCTTGTACGTTATTGCCCTTTGGTATAAGCACCAACCTTTGTATTTTCCATATCTGGGGGAATGTTCTCTCCTTTATACATGCGTTGAACACTTCCCTGAATGAATCAACGTTGATTTCTGTGGCCATCTTTAGTGCCAGATTTGGTATTCCATCTACTCCAGGTGCTTTGGTTAGTTTCAAACCTTTGCATACTACTTCCAATTCTTGCCTGCTAACCTCAGGTATTTTATTCTGTGGCTCACTATCTTGTACTGTATAGGTTATATCAGCTCTCTGCGGGAAGAGACCTTCAACTATTGCTTGTAGCTTAGCTGCGTCTGTTGTAACTGGTGGACGGTAGCTATATAATTTTTTCATAACGACTTTATATCCTAGTCCCCAGGGGTTATTATCGACCTCCTCACACATTTCCTTGAAGCATCTTGCCTTGCTATTCGATATCGCCTTTTTTAGTTCAGTTCTCGATGTTTTATAGGCTTCTTGGTGCGCTATAAAATTTTCGCGACCCCTTGCTCTTTGACATAGTCGTCGCGCATGTTTGCATTTTCTTCTCAGTTCGGAAATTTGGTCAGTCCACCAATGCACATGTTGTCTGCCATTCCGCCGGCCTTTCTTTGCCATAGATGCGTTACATGAATTTGTTATGCAGCGCATCAGTTGTATTGCTTTATCATTCGCACTGCCAGTTAGGTGGATGTTGTCCATTGAGAGCTTAAAAGCTTCTTTGTCCAAAGTTAACTCCTTCCATAGCGGATTTGGAGTGGCTACCGCAGGAATGGTTCTTGCTGAGCGGTCATGTATTTCGAATATGATAGCTTGGTGGTCACCATGTGTGTAGATATCTGACACTTGCCACTCAGTTGAATTAGCTAGTGGATCGCTGATAAATGTCAAATCAATCTTAGAGCTTCTACCGTTCCTTGTGAATGTATCCTTTTGGCCGCAGTTCAGTAATACTACATCCAGGGTGGCCAATGCTTCTAGTAGGCACTCTCCCCTGGGGTTTGTCAATGTTGAGCCCCATTCAATGGCCCAGGCATTGAAGTCACCGGCAATCACTATCGGCTTCATATTTTTAGCGTCGCTAACAATATTGTCCAGTCTTTGTTTGTATTCTTCGATTGATAGACTGGGAGGTAAATAACAGCTGAAAAACGTTATTCCATTCACTGTACTTTTTACGTATGCTTCCCCTCCGTCGAAGACCTTCTCTAGTGGGAATTTACCACACGTCCATATCGATGCCTTGTTGCACTTGCTGGTAGCCCAGCAGTGATTGTCTAGTGTACTATAATGTTCGCTCATTATAGCTAGATCTATTTTTAATTCGCGTACAGTCTGCTTTAACAGATCCTGTGCCGCTTCACAGTGGTTTAAGTTCAGCTGTAAAACTTTCATCTTTTTTTATTTAGTATCCTCCGGCGGGCAGTCAAGTAGTGGGGACATTTAGGTCCTCCCGTAATATGGTTAGCGTCAATATTTGTGTCATTTCTACAAAGTAGGCAGTGAGGGGCACCTTGACACGCTTTAGCAAGGTGGTCCTCTCCACCACACTTGTAGCAGTGTTTTGACCAGTCTTTGGAGCTCTGACAGTTCCTTGCCACATGTCAAAAATCGAAGCATTTGTAACATCTTCTGGGGGTAACTTTTTGGAGTAATCGGCACACGGTCCATCCAACTCGTAGTTTGCCCACCTCCTCAGCTTTACCGGCCAGCTTCTTTGGTATTACAATTATAGCCGTTCTGGTACCTCCAGGGGCATTTCTTATTGTTTTGATCGCCGAGGGATGTATTTCGCCTAGTTGGTTTTTCCATGCATCAATTATTTCCTCTTCTGTGGTTATTTCGTCCAGGTATCGTAGTTCAAAGGTAGCTTCCTCCGTTAGCGTTTTGACCTCTATTTCCTCAGGTAGTATACTTTTGATGTGGTCTTGGTGGACACTTGTTATTGTTTCTGCTGATCTTTTGAATTCAAGCAGAAGTTCCCCTTTTTGTGTTTTCCTGATAGAGTGAACATCATTACCGACTGCTTTAAGCTCTGGAGCTCCTTTTACTTTCCGGAGTATGTCCGCAAAGGAAAGTTTCTCAGACGGTTTATTGATCACTACATCCGGTCGAGGTGGTTTCACGCGTTTTTTTGTTTGTAAAACCCAAGCGTGTCGTTTGTTGTTGTCTTCAATTGGTGCTTGAGGTACATCAGCGTTGCCGTTCGTCCCGGCCACCGTTTCTAAGTTGCTTTCCAATGCTTTCCTTGGCTCCTTAGACTTAGTATTATTTGCCCCCACGGGTCGATTTGTTTTCGTCTTCTTAGGCGGTGTCTTCCTACTTTTTTCGATTTCTTCTCCTAACCGTTTGGATATAACTGGTGTTTGCTGCGGCTGAATTGTTTGGGTACCTCTATCGTTGGTTTTAGCAGTGATAGTTTTATTTGGTGTCTCTTCGGCAGTTCTTTTATAGAGCGATGATATCAATGCAACAAGATCACGCATTGCTTGGTGGATGGACCTTCTTCCTCCACCCATCATCTCATTTAGCTCGGATATTTTGTCCCCGAGTTTAACGAACGCTTCCCTTTTCACTTTTGGAACACTGTTCCCATTAAGCTCCGGAGGGGATGAGCGAGCTCTCTCGTTATTTTGCCTCTCTTGTGATAGCACAGGTGAGTGTGTTAGTCTCGGCGCCCTCATGAAAGGGTTTTGACTGGGACTGACTATCCGTGACTTCTTTGCACTTTCGGTGCCGGCTGGAGTATTAACGCCAGAGTGTATTGGTGTTTTTGTGGTTTTTGTGGTTGTGAACATTTTTCTTTGCAATTGGGTCCCAACTTAAAGCCGTTATCTTGGTTTCGTTGTGTAGTTACCCTTATTGTGGTTCCATGATTATCTTTGCAATGCAGGGAGGTCATGCGAGGGTTGACACATAGCCTTATGAGCGCATGTGTTCAGAGCCAAACCGGGAGCTAAGCAGAAAATATTCTTAACTGCCCCTACACCCCAACTTAACAGGACGAATCCAAGATCGTTCTTTAAGGCTTGCCAGGTTTTAACGGGACGGAGGCAGATGAAGCATTAGCCTGAAAGCCGTCTGGACCAGATTTCACTCTAGCCCATATTGGTAACAGAATACATCATCCACCAGCCCAAGTCATCATATCCAATCGTTTGCTCCAGTATACCATAATCAGAATCTTACTGGTATCGATCCTGATGCCTTTTCTTATAGGCTTTCTCCATTATCATGTCATCATGTCCAATCGTTTGCTGTTGTCCAGTATGCCGTAATCAGAATCTTACTGGTATCGATCCTGATGCCTTTTCTTATAGGCTTCCTCCATTATCATCTCTCGTATGTGAATTGTGATGCGACAGTTGTTCCTAACATGATATACAGACGCTGCGCATTTCCGACTCCCTCGTTGGCGCATCAATTGCTCTCACATTGGAAGCAGACATTGTGCGCTTACGTGTCCCTCGATGCCATCCCGGGATGGTGGACGCTTAGTTAGAGCCGGCGTCTACTCGGCTCAGCTTAGGGGCTTCTCAGGGTTTCTGTGACCTTTTAAGCCACACCCTCCGACGCCTAGCTGGATTTTAGTCGCCTCTTACGACAGGCATGCCTTACCGCGAGAATATTCTAACCCCTATCCCGCAGGGGGCACAAATGTGCGATTGCACAAACGTGCACAAATGTGCGCTTGCACCAAAGGGTGGAAAAAAATTACAGGAACTTCACAATTTTGTTTGAAATAGAAAATATTATTTTAATGCAAATTTTGAAAAAATTGATATTTGCGTTCGTTGGGATCGTAACTTATGTTAAAAATTGCATAAATTAACAAATATTTAAAATAATTATTTTTGTTAAGTAATGTTAACTAAAAATTATAACTGTCTTAACCTTATTTGTATTTTAACTTAAAATATTAGTTTTTTGCATATTACTTCCCAACTTTTGTACATTTTTAAATGCAAATTTAGTAAATGAACTTAAAGTATTTGTTTGGTAAGGTTTGCACCAGTTTAAAAGAAATAAAAACATATTTTAGGAAGATTTTTTTTTGCCCAAAAAATATGTATTTGCATAGGTAGAGTATCTAACATTTATTAAAAAACGCGAAAGATTAGGAAAATATTTCCTTGAACAGGGCCCTGTTGCACCAACACTTTTCACTTTTCACTTTGCAAAACTTATGAGTGACTTTTTTTTGCAAAGTAAAAGTGAAAAGCGTTGCACCAAAGACTTAACATAATTTACTTTGCACTTTGCAAATAAAAATTTCACTGCAAAGTCTTTGCATAAAATGCAAAGCAAAGCGTTGCACCAAAAAATTAGATCACTTTCATTTTGTATTGGTTTTTGAAAGCATTTCGATTCTGTATGTATACTTGTTTTTTGTTTGTTTGATATTTTGATGCTATGA
>NC_051846.1:86239502-86263879 GCF_002237135.1 Teleopsis dalmanni
ATATATCAATTATATGTTATAAATTTAGTTTTTCCGAATATGTCAGATTTAAGGCTTAACTTCTTGAATGCTCGAACTAGACTTTAGGCTAGCTCACTCTAGACTGACTCTTGAAGTTTTATTCTTCAATAACTGAAGTTATTATTTAGATTATGAAATTGGGTTTTATCCAATTAGAGCACAGCTTCTAAAATTCCTAAGAATTTTCTAGAAGCGTCTTTTCCTGCAACCAATAGAATTGGAGCTTCTATTTGCTAAAGCACCTCGTCAGCGTCTTTAGCTTGGCGTCAGTAGCCGGAAGATGATGTTTATATCCATCAATCAAATATCTCAAATGAATTACAGTTTTAAAGAAAACAATTTTGTTTTCCTTTGCAGCATTGCTGTCAGATGAAGTGTGGGTATCAGAGGCGAGGCGTCGAATGGTTCAGAGTGTTCACTGAACACCTTAACAAAGCTTCCTTTTTTGATCTTTTTTTTATTAGGTAAATAATCTCGCTATTTTGCTACTTAACATTTTTTATAATAGCTTTTCCAAACATATTAACATAAACACAAAACGTATAATACAAACAAAACCACACATACATATGTTAGTTACATCCAACATTACTTATAATTAATAAAAGAGAAAATACATTCCTCTTAAAATATACTAAGGTTCAGAATAAAAACTGCACCGCGCTGCTTAAAAAGCATGCAAATGAAATAACATTCACATTGGGATTATGTTCAATATTGAATAAACACAAAACATACAAACAAATATAAAAATAAAAGAGAAAACAAGCCCCGCAAAATATGTACGTAAAATAATTATAACTCTTTAATAAATGCGTGCAAGCGGTTCAATAAAAAAAGTGAACTTCCAATGTTATGCAAAGTAAATACAAAAGAGAAAAGAAATGATTGAGCGAAAATCGCTTTACATTTGACGAGAGGTTCAATCGACTAAATTGAACCGCAAGTTCATACAAAACGTGCAAATACAATCAAAGTCACTGTTGCCGTTTTAGGTATATGGGCAAATGGTTCAATAAAAAAACTGAACCGTGCATAGTAAATACAAAGTAAAAGATTAAATGAATGCATAAGAGTTTCTTACTCTTATGTAGAGGTTGAAAATAAACCAAAAACAAAGTCATTATTGCGATTTTATACTAGCAAATGGCAAAAGTAAAGAAAAAAATTAAAGAAATTTGAAGTGAAAAATAATATTTAGAAATGGATAAATGTGTGATTAAAGATTTGATTCAAATATCTTTTCTTAAACGATCTTCTGAAAAAATGGTTTTAATTCATAAAATGAATAGATCAACTCCAGATATGAAGAATTTGGTACCTGATGTAAAAATGTTAAAATCTGTGGTAAGTCGTCGTTTTCCTACAGCCATTTTCCATAAAAACCAATGGATCACAGGCTGCGAACATTTAAATAAATTGTTTTGTTGGTCTTGTACGCTATTTACTTGTGGGAAGGACAAAACTCAGAAGTAGGGAGAATACGTTATAGTTGGAATTCAGTTTTGATGAAATTCTGAACACCTTACCAAAAAGCTGACGCCTCGCTACTGGTGGGCATTAAGCCTGAATGTTTATATAAAGATATTTTGATGCGTAATATCTAAGTACGCATTCTGAAGATACAAAAGTATTAAATAGTGGCGCAGTGCCGTTATGTTAATTTAGGGTTTTAACTTGTATATATACATTATTTGTATAATCTATTTATGAAAAATTTCTTAAGAAATTTTACAGGTAGTGAATGAAATTAATAACGGTCCTTTACTGATCTTTTCATTTTAACTACTGTGCTTAATGACCAATAAACCAAACAAAAATATAAATATGAATGCAGATAAAGCGTTTTTAGATCCTTTCATCGAATGTTAATAAAAGTAATCGCTGTTTGTGGGATGTCCAAAGCTGTGAATATAAAGATCGCAAAAAAAAGACGCGGCATATATAAAATATACAGAATTATAATCAATTATATGCAAAGCGCAACCTATATGTTAACTATCCATTTTTTCAATTTTATGATTTTAAAATTATATTTTAAACTTCACACAGCACTACCCGAAAAGCACTCTTCAAAAATTTTGCGTAAATGACGATTCTGTGTGTCATACCTGTTCAAATTCGGTCACTAGAAGAAATTTGAGTAATAAAGTGGGGTGCAGACTATCATACTGGTGTGACGAGTTGCGCTTGTAACGACACGGATTTGTCGTTTTAAATTTGCTGAGGTATGACTCAGTCGTGGTCCGGGTCGTTGCAATAAATTTGTTTTATTGACCAGTTCGAAGCTGGTAAACCAAGGAAAGTTAAAAAGACCGTTTATTATTTTAAACAAAACTTTATTTATTAAAAGGATTTCTTTAATAATTTATTTTAATCTTGACTCTACTCGATAATTTATTTTAAGCTTGACTCTACTCAATAGTTTTTAAGCTTGACTCTACTCGATAATTTTTGCCCAAAGACGTCAGAACATCAAAGGGTTCTTCTCAAAGCTACGCAATTAGTTTTAGCCAAAGACGTCAAAACATCAATGGCGTTTATAAATCTACTTAATAATTTTTACCCAAAGACGTCAAAACATCAAAGGGTTTTTTTCAAAGCTACGCAATTAGTTCTAGCCAAAGACGTCAAAACATCAATGGCGTTTATAAAATCTACTTCTACTGATTTATTAAGCCTTAGCGTCAAAACACCATGGGCTTCTCAAAAAAGAAAGACTTAGCGCTGGAGTAGAGTACTACTCGTTTCGGTGTGCCGGTGCTAAGTGATCTTTCATACAAAATCTCCGCTATTTATATACGACACTTTGCTTTGCTTAGATGTACGCACAACCGCACAAGTGTAATTCGCTGTCAGCTTTGTTTTGCTTGTCGTGTGTGCGTGTGTTCGCTGTTGGCTTCGTTTTGCGTGTCGTGCGTGCGTGTGTTCGCTGTTGGCTTCGTTTTGCGTGTCGTGCGTGCGTGTGTTCGCTGTTGGCTTCGTTTTGCGTGTCGTGCGTGCGTGTGTTCGCTGTTGGCTTTGTAAATAATTTGTTAGTTTTGTTTTGTTTGTTTAAATAATTTTTATGCAGACGATTTTTACAACTATTGTTTTGTTTTATTCATAATAAATTCTAAAAATAACTCTAGCTTAAATATAGTCAATTCATTTCATATAAACAATTATTTTGTATAAAAATAACTTATGTCTAGCAATTCATTTCATATAAATATTAATTTTTTTTAAAAATAACTTATGTCTAGCAATTCATTTCATATCAACATTAATTTCGTATAAAAAATATTTATATATAAAGTAAATTTTTATTTATGCATATACATATTTTAAGGAAAATAAAATTTACTTTATATGTCCCCTCTTCTTTGGGGGTGACTGAGCCATTAGATCAGGTTGTTTGGCACCATCTTCACTGCGACTTGTCCCTGACGGCTGATCCGTACTTGATATATGCTGTTATTGATGGTGCGTCGGAACTTTGTCTGCTGTCCGGGTCGGTGATATTGAAGTACTCGCTGGATCTCATTCTTCAGATCCTCTGGCCACTTTGGTTGCTCGGTTGTAATCACTACCTCGATGTTGCTAATGGCGTTATCGGGCTCTTTCGTACTGGGAACCGTGTTTTGTACCTGTCCTGCTAGAATTTGTTGCAAGACGTCGTCGATGACTGCAGGCGCTGGTGTTTCCATTCGATTAAGCAGGTCCATCAGGTTATTGTCACTGTATTGCAACTCGTCGGTTAGTGCGGCCATATCTAATTCGTTGAGCATGTTACCGGATGTCTCGGTAGGGGTCTCAGCTTCTTTTACGTTGCTTGACTTTGTTCGCCATCCGTCGGCTTTTCCTTTTTCCATGCGGTCGCTTGGTAGCATCTTGGGTGTAGCGTGACTGGGCCCCTTTACTGCTTTCACACGAGGTGTTGGTTTTTTATACAAGATTATAAACTTTTGACGGGGCGTTGGTTGACCATTTCTCCCTGGCGCTACGGACATTCTCCTTGCATATTCTACCTTATTCTTTTTGCTGGATGGTTCCGATGCGTTCGGTAACAACTGGCTGCGTGGCCTAGCGGCATTAAGCGCTTCTATCTGTTTGCGACACTTTGTCGCGGTTGTTAAGAATTTCTCGTCATCGATGGGCTTCTTAGTTGCTGTGTTATTTGTTGTATTTGACATACTGCTGTAATTGATTTTTGATCCGTGTGTTTAGTTCGGAGGTTTAAGTCTGACTGATGTATTTTTGGGTACTTGCTGAAGGTTATTTTTTCCTTAACGGTGATTCCTGATTTCGTAGGTCGTGGTTTTTTTCCTTATTACTCTTGCTCTTTGATATTATCACTGTTGTGCACTCTAAGATCGGCAACGTGGGCTGTGATTGGTCTTCCTGCTTTGCATGGAGTGAGACGTACTATCACCGGTGAGATAAAACTTTGTACTTTGTATGGACCATTGTATCGTGGTGCTAGTTTAGCGGTGAAGTCGTTTGCAGCCTTAGACAAGTGATGTTGTTTCACCCAAACGATCTGGTTGAGTTGTGGCTTCCAATTTCTTCTCCTTAGGTTATAATAGTGTGCCTGGGTGTCTGCAGCGCTCCGAAGGTTTTCTCTGACATTTTTGAATACTCTTTGGAGTTTGCGTGCTCGTGTGATTGGTGTTAGCGAGGCTTCGGCATTTCCAGGGGTGCATTCGTCAAAGAATGACGCCGGTAATCTAGGTTCGCGCCCCTGAAGTAAATATGCTGGGCTGTATTTGGTGGAGTCTGACGAAGCTGTATTGATCGCTAGCATGATCTCCGGTAGTAGTTCGTCCCATGTGGTGTGTTGTTCCTGTACTAGTTGAGACATGAGGGTTTTCACTGTCCGATTTGTGCGTTCCGTCGGATTTTCTTGCGGCGTGTATGGTGCAGTGAGCTGGTGTTTCACATTTATTTTCTCCAGCCATCCTTTAAACAAATTACTGACGAATTGTGGCCCGTTGTCGGTGATGACAATCTTTGGGGCTCCGAATCTCGCCAATACTCTTTCTCTAAATGCCTTGATGGTATTTTCACTGGTGGCGCGACGCATGGCAATGAGCTCCGTCCATTTGGTGAATTTGTCCACTATTACCAATAGCATGGTATTCCCTGACTTAGACCGTGGTAAGGGTCCAATGAAGTCAGCGGATACTACAGCGAATGGTTCGTCTGGGACGGTTGATAGCATTAATCCTGCTGGTTTATTTAGATTTGGCTTGTATTTTTGACAGGATTCACAAGCCTTGACATGTCTCGCAATATCTCGCGACATTCCCGGCCAGTAGTATTGGTTTTGCACTCGTGTGATCGTCTTCCGAATCCCAAAGTGTCCGGCATGTACGTTGTCATGATTTTCCTCGATTATGCGTGTTCGCAGGGGTTTGGGTACGCATAACCTCCAACTGTGGTCCTGGTACTTTGTTGTGTCCTTGGGCAGATGTCTATACAGTTGATTATTACAAACAGTATAGTCGGGATTCTGTTGTGGATGACGCTTGAGCTCTTCCAACCGCTTTTGATACCATTTGTCCTCATGCCTGCTCTTGGAATCTGCTTGGATATGCCTTAGTATTTCTGTTGGTTGACGTGAAAGAGCATCGGCCACCACATTGAGTTTCCCTCGGCGATACTGGACATCAAAGCGGTATTGTTGGAGTTCCAATGCCCATCTCGCCACTCGTCCAGTAGGATTTTCAATCAAGTTTAGCCACTTGAGAGCTAGATGGTCGGTTATTACCGTAAACTCGTAACCCTCCAAGTAGGTCCTCATTTTTCGTATTGCCCATACAATGGCAAGGCATTCCTTTTCCGTGGCTGAGTAATTTATTTCCGTACTGGAGAGATGTCTACTGGCGTACGCTATTACCCGTTCTTGGCCCTCTATTTCCTGCGTTAATACTGCTCCAAGACCTATGTTGCTAGCATCGGTTTGTAAGCAGAATCTTATGTTGAAGTCTGGACAGGTCAGAATGGGTGCTTCGGTCAGGAGGGTTTTGATTCTGGTAAATGCCTCTTGTTGTGCTTCCTTCCACCTCCAATGTTTTCCCTTTTTTAACATACTTGTTAACGGGTGTATTACTTGAGCAAAGTCTGGTACAAAGCGTCGATACCATGACGCGATGCCGATAAACTGTCGCAGCTGTCTGAGGTTATTTGGAGGTTGCAAGTTTTGAATCGCGGCTACCTTATCCGGGTCCGTGTGGATGCCTTGTGCACTTACTACGTGGCCTAGGTACTTAGTTTCCGTCTGAAAGAATTCACACTTGTCTATGTTGATCTTTAAGTTTGCAGCTTTCAGTCTGTGGAATACTTTTTTCAGATTTGTCCAGTGATGTTGCAATGAGGTCCCTGTTACAATAATGTCGTCTAAATAAGCAAACGCATGTGGCTCTAAGTCAGCTCCAATAACCTGGTCCAGAGCCCGTTGGAATGTGGCAGGGGCTGAGTGTAAACCGAATGGCAACACGCGCCATTGGAATAGTCCCCGTCCTGGTACCGTGAAGGCAGTATATGGTTTGCTGTTGGGATCCATTGGAATCTGCCAGTATCCGTCCTTCAGATCGATGCTGCTTATGTATTTAGCATTTCGTAACCGGTCCAAGATATGGTGGATGCGCGGAAGGGGGTAGGCGTCCGGTACTGAGTTGTTATTTAGCTGACGGTAGTCAATGCAAAACCGCCAGTCGCCATTCTTCTTCTTGACTAGTACTACAGGAGAACTGTAGGGACTTCGCGACGGCTCTATACACCCTTTGTGTAGTAATTCGTCAACCTTGTTGTTGATGACCTGTTGCATGGCCGGATTTTTGGGGTAGTACCTTTGCTTAATGGGGCGATCATCTTTCATCACTATCTTATGGGTAGTGATGTTTGATACGCCGGACATGTTACTGAAACCCTCCAATTCCTCTGCTAAGCCTTTGTTGATTTCCTCAGTTTCTTCCCCTTTGGTCAACCGGAGTGTAGGGGATTGTAATTGCAATGTTCGTACTTTTAGTTCATTTACGGTGATACTTGCTCCTCCAATAGTTATCGTGGTTCCAATTGCTTGGCAAAAGTCCATGCCTAAAATTATGTCGTCTGTACTTTCGTCTAATACCAATAGCTGTGTTTGAATGGTGTCATCTCCTAGTCGTAACGCTACCTCTGCACCCCAGGTAAGATCACGCGTTGTGTTGTCGGCCATTCGAACTCTAGTAGTGGTCCGAAATTCCCGAGTTCTTAGTTGTAAATTTTGTGCAAGTGTCCGACTGATGAAACTTCGTGAGGCACCAGTATCTATTGTGGCTTCTAGCGTATAAGTATCTAAATGTACGGTGGCCATCATTTGGGCATCCTTTAGGTAGAGTGGTTGTTTGTCATGTGCGCAGGGTTTTGGTCGGTAGGAGTCACTGTCCCCGCGGTGGAGTGCTCCTGATTGCCGTTTCCCGAATATTTTCGGCAGCAGTCCACGGTCCGTATGTTTTTTAATCCACATACCCAGCAGAAGAGTATCCGTCGCCCTTGGCATCTCTTAGCGAGGTGTCCATAATGCCCACATCGACGACAGGCCAGGTTGGGATTGACTATTTTGTCGGTCTGGATCTTCACAATGTGGCTACGCTCTTCGCGAATTTTATGGTGGTTGGATTTCTCCTGTTCCAGACGAAGTATCTCGAAATCTTCGGCCAGCGCAACTAGTTCATCCAGGCTTGCGAAGTCGCGACGCTTAATATACATCTGGTAATCCGTGCCAGAGTTCCGATAAATTCGGTCCAGTTGTTGACACATGTCGAGGCCGGCATGACGCATTAGGTCCTGCATGACGATGACGAAATCTTTGAACCCCTCACGTTGCTTTTGCTTGCGGGCACGAATTTCGTCCTCTAATTTTTCGAAGTATCGCACCGGTAGGAAAAATTTCAGAAAATCGGCCTTAAATGTAGACCATAGTTTCCATTGCCTGTTGTTGTTACGATACCAGATCAGTGCTTTGTCTCTTAATAACTCTGGCATGGTCCGTGGCATTAGATTTACGTTAATACCATATACGTCGGCCAACTCTTCAATCCTTTCTATAAACATAAGTGGGTCCTTGCCACCATCATACTTGATGGCCCACTTCCTCACTTGCTCCATGGTTTGTGTAATAGGTGGGAGTATGATCTGCACCTCGTTGCTAGGCTCTTGTACTGTTGGTACCGTTTTGGTGTGTTTCCGTGCGAGCTCCCATAACATTTCTCTTCTTGCCATATCATAGTCCTCTTCCTCAATATATGCCGCCAGCCTGCGTCGAAGTTCCTCTACAGAACCTGTTGTACCCAATTCCATTTCGTCCAAGTAATGGATGAGCTCCTCCTTGCGTAGGTTGTATAACCACGACTTGCTGGGAGTAGGAGGTCTTCGAGATTCTTGGTCACTGGTCACCTTTAAATCCACCGACATCACTAATCTTGGTTTTCTTTCCTGTTTGGTTTATTTTCGAACTCGGGTCCCTGCTCGGGCGCCAATTGTAACGACACGGATTTGTCGTTTTAAATTTGCTGAGGTATGACTCAGTCGTGGTCCGGGTCGTTGCAATAAATTTGTTTTATTGACCAGTTCGAAGCTGGTAAACCAAGGAAAGTTAAAAAGACCGTTTATTATTTTAAACAAAACTTTATTTATTAAAAGGATTTCTTTAATAATTTATTTTAATCTTGACTCTACTCGATAATTTATTTTAAGCTTGACACTACTCAATAGTTTTTAAGCTTGACTCTACTCGATAATTTTTGCCCAAAGACGTCAGAACATCAAAGGGTTCTTCTCAAAGCTACGCAATTAGTTTTAGCCAAAGACGTCAAAACATCAATGGCGTTTATAAATCTACTCAATAATTTTTACCCAAAGACGTCAAAACATCAAAGGGTTTTTTTCAAAGCTACGCAATTAGTTTGTTGTGATTACAATAACCAAATAGCTTTTATTAATAAAAAACAGTATTTATTGCAACACAAACTTTTATTATTTTTTAATACAACTTTAGAAACACTAACTAATTGACTGACTGACTAACTGACTGAAAAAAATCTGAAAAAATATTTTTTAAATAAAATATTTTTAAATATCAGAGAATCTGACAATTTTAGCCTACTTTGTTGATTCTCACCCGCCTCAGAATTGACGGCGCATCACGACAATTCTACCGTATTACACATTTTATTACCTTATAAGCCTCAAGAAATGCATATTCTTTCCCCTCGATCACTGGTGCTCTTCTTGTACTGTCATCATCTAACTGTACCTACTTGCACAACTTCATCAGTCATTTCAAATAGCTGTTCACTCTATCATGTGACGTTCTCGTGGTCTCTTCCTTATGTTTAGTTTCACCACGACATTTTCATAATGGGCCTCTACGCTGTTTCAGTGGTGTTGAAGCGTCATCACGTAGAATCTTGCGTACTGCTTTCATAATCTTTAAATAGAATGGCTTTTCGCATATGACCGTGTTTTAAGGTTTCAGTTCGCTTATTTTCCCTTAACTTCTTAACAAACTCTGTTTGCGATACTTGCTTCAAATCACCATCAAACACCTCTCCTGGTAAACGTATATTTACCCCATAAATTAATTCCGACGGTGTCGCTTGCAAATCTTCCTTAAATGCCGCTCTTAATCCCATTACAACAATTGGCAAGGCCCTTGTCCATTCAACACTTGATTTACACTTCAGTGCAGACTTTAGCGTGCGATGAAAACGTTCGACAAGTCCATTTGACTGTGGATGATATGCTGTAGTTCGATGCCTTTCACTCCCCAAAATTTTGGCTAGCTCATCGAAAAGCTTGGATTCAAATTGTCGTCCCTGATCTGTCGTAATCCTTTTCGGCACACCATAATGCGCTATCCAATCCTTAATTAAAGCCTCAGCCACACATTCTGCCGTAATCTCCGCCAATGGTACCACCACCGGCCACCTTGAAAACCGATCAATGCATGTCAGGCAATACCGCATACCATTACTATAGGGCAAAGGTCCCACGATATCAATATGAACATGCTCAAAACGTTGATCAGGAGCGTTGAAATCCTGCAACACAGTCCTGTTGTGCCGCTGGATTTTTGACTTTTGGCATGCCATGCATGTTTTCACCATTTGACTTATTTCAGTCTTCATTTTAGGCCAACAAAAACGAGAACTTATTAGTTTTATAGTTGCTTTTCTACCAGGATGAGCTAAATTGTGTAACATTTCGAACACTTGCGCTTGGAAGGACTTTGTAATAAACGGTCTCGGTTTCTTTCCGGATACATCACAATACACAGAAACACCCTCTGTAATTAACTCTACCAACTTGAGCTCCAGAGATGACGCTGTACAGTTTCTTATCAACTCGTTCATCTCTTGGTCAACTTTCTGAGCTTCTGCCAACTTATCATAGTCTAGTGATCGTCTAACTCCAGCCACTACACTTTCGACTCGAGATAAAGCATCTGCGACCGTATTTTTGCTGCCTGCTATATGCTGAATATCTGTTGTCAGCTGCCCGATAAAATCTAAATGGCGTAACTGGCGTTCTGATGCTTTTTCAGATCTTTGTAAGAAAGCAAATGTAATCGGTTTATGATCCGTTAGCACAGTGCAATTCCTGCCCTCAATCATGTACCTGAAATACTTGACCGCCATATAAATAGCAAGTAGCTCGCGGTCATAAGTACTATATCTTTTTTGAGTCTCTGTCAACCTTTTGGAATAGAATCCCAGCGGTTGCATCTGTCCATCTATAAGCTGTTGCAACACTGCTCCTACTGCAACATTGCTAGCATCCACATTTAGCACCAGTTTCGCATTCGGAGCCGGGTGTGCTAGCATTGCAGCATTCGCCAGATTATTCTTACACACTTCAAATATTTTCTCGGCCTCTGCTGTCCAATCAATCAGAGATCTATCATTTTTCTTATTTCCTTTTAACAGCGCGTGCAGGATGCCATGATTCTTTGCGGCATTCGGGAGGAAACGCCTGTAAAAATTAATTGAAGCAATGAACCTTCTTAACTCTCGTACTTCCTTCGGTTTTTTAAAATTTCTTATCGCTTCTACCTTTTCAGCTATAGGTCTAATTCCATCCCCATTTATCACATGACCCAGGAAGGTAACTTCTTTCATAAAAAAACACACACTTTCCCAGATTGATTCTCAGACCATGATCACTTAATCGTTTGAACACTTCTCTTAAATGTATTTCGTGTTCCTTTTCATCAGCTGATGCTATACATATATCATCTATGTACGTTACCACATAACTCAGATTCTTTAGAACATCATTCATAAACCTTTGGAAAGTTTGCGCAGCATTGCATAAACCAAAAGTCATCATGTTAAACTCATATAAGCCGAACGGGGTTATTATCGCCGTTTTAGGTCGATCCTCCTCAGCAATCGGAATTTGATTGTAGGCCTTTTCCAAGTCAATGGTTGAGAAAATTTTCTTATTGTACAATATGCGAGTAAAATCATGTATATGAGGTATTGGATACCGGTCTGGTAGTGTTATTGAATTAAGCTTCCTATAGTCACCACACGGTCTCCACTTACCATCCTTTTTCGCCACTAAATGCAACGGACTTGCCCAATTGCTGTTACTTGGTCTACAAATACCTTGTTTCGTCATAAATTCAAATTCCTTTCTCGCAATTTCAAATTTTTCAGGATTTAACCGCCGAGGTTTTGCATACACTGGCTGTCCCTTGGTAACAATTTGATGCTCTACTAGCGTAACCTTTGTGGCCACCTTATTACTAGTAGCCGGTTCCGTTATCTCTTTATAATCCCGCAGAATGTTATGTACCGGGCTAGTCGCATCAATTGTGCTTAGCTTCACGCAGTGCATCTCTCTCTTCGAACCCATTACCTGGAGGCCTGTAATGCCATCTAAAATTCTCCTGTTCTTCAGGTCAACTATCAAACCAAAATTATTCAAAAAATCCGCCCCTATTATTGGGTGATTTACCTTCGCCACTAGGAACTCCCACAGGAACTGTCTGCGCAACCCCAAATTGACTTGCACTAATTTCGTTCCATACGTGCTAATTTTCGCTCCGTTTGCTGCGTATAAATAATATTGCGTGGCTTCATTTTCAGGCTGCATTCTCTTTGGCAAAATTGAAACTTCCGCGCCTGTGTCTATTAGATAATTTATACCTGTTTTTTTATCTTTGAAGAACAAACGGCATGCTTTACCCTCTGCCACTTCACTCGCCGTCAGACGTGAAGTGGTGTTTAGTTTTCCGCTGAGTTTTGCGGTGGTTTGTACTGGCAAGGCTGAACACATTTTGTGGACCTCTCCTTGAACCGCCGATGATAAAAACAGATATTACCTCTTCTAGCACTTGATGATCGCCCTTTTACACGATCTCTGTCATTGCTTCTTCCTCTTTTGCCCAACTGAATGACCAAATTATTTATCATGACTTTCAACTCGTCAATTTCCTTCCTCATCTCCTTCGGTTCATTCCTTTGTACTACACAAACCGTTTCTGTTTCCTGTACCTCAAATACCTTATCAGCCACTTTGGCCCACTGTGCAGAATCACCTTCCACTGCAGCTACGATTGTTCTAACTCCCACTGGCAGTCGCTGTAACCACAATGACTTTTGTACATCATCATTCATTGAATTGCCGGCCATTTCCTTCATTTTCTTCAGCAATTGAGTTGGTTTCATGTCTCCTAGCTCCAATTCTGTCAGCAACTTACGCAGCCTTTTGTGCTCCGATTCTGTGAATTCATATATTAACCGTTTCTTCAACGTCTCATATTTCAACACCCTCGGTGGATCTCGAATCACATCAACTATGCACTCCAGATATTTCGGCTCTAAACTTGCTACTACATGGTCGAACATTGTATCATCTTTCGTTATTCCCGCATTCCTGAACTGTGCTTCCATTTGCAGAAAAAAAAGGTCCGGATGCTCTCTTGAAAACATCATCGGCTTAACTGAAACCCGGTATACCTCCTTGTCAGTGCGACTTTCTCCTTCTGCCGGAAAAAAATCTTCTTCCTCACGGTTAGTCATCTTGCTTGCTAATGTTGGGCTTGATAATAACTTACAACTCCTTTTTGTGTCGGGGTCACCAATGTTGTGATTACAATAACCAAATAGCTTTTATTAATAAAAAACAGTATTTATTGCAACACAAACTTTTATTATTTTTTAATACAACTTTAGAAACACTAACTAATTGACTGACTGACTAACTGACTGAAAAAAATCTGAAAAAATATTTTTTAAATAAAATATTTTTAAATATCAGAGAATCTGACAATTTTAGCCTACTTTGTTGATTCTCACCACAAGTTCTAGCCAAAGACGTCAAAACATCAATGGCGTTTATAAAATCTACTTCTACTGATTTATTAAGCCTTAGCGTCAAAACACCGTGGGCTTCTCAAAAAAGAAAGACTTAGCGCTGGAGTAGAGTA
This sequence comes from Teleopsis dalmanni, assembly GCF_002237135.1. NCBI lineage: Eukaryota > Metazoa > Arthropoda > Insecta > Diptera > Diopsidae > Teleopsis > Teleopsis dalmanni. The sequence goes on from NC_051846.1 coordinate 86,252,986, forward strand.
CTACTCGTTTCGGTGTGCCGGTGCTAAGTGATCTTTCATACAAAATCTCCGCTATTTATATACGACACTTTGCTTTGCTTAGATGTACGCACAACCGCACAAGTGTAATTCGCTGTCAGCTTTGTTATGCTTGTCGTGTGTGCGTGTGTTCGCTGTTAGCTTCGCTTTGCGTGTCGTGCGTGCGTGTGTTCGCTGTTGGCTTCGTTTTGCGTGTCGTGCGTGCGTGTGTTCGCTGTTGGCTTCGTTTTGCGTGTCGTGCGTGCGTGTGTTCGCTGTTGGCTTTGTAAATAATTTGTTAGTTTTGTTTTGTTTGTTTAAATAATTTTTATGCAGACGATTTTTACAACTATTGTTTTCTTTTATTCATAATAAATTCTAAAAATAACTCTAGCTTAAATATAGTCAATTCATTTCATATAAACAATTATTTTGTATAAAAATAACTTATGTCTAGCAATTCATTTCATATAAATATTAATTTTTTTTATAAAATAACTTATGTCTAGCAATTCATTTCATATCAACATTAATTTCGTATAAAAAATATTTATATATAAAGTAAATTTTTATTTATGCATATACATATTTTAAGAAAAATAAAATTTACTTTACATGAAATTTTACAGGTAGTGAATGAAATTAATAACGGTCCTTTACTGATCTTTTCATTTTAACTACTGTGCTTAATGACCAAAAAACCAAACAAAAATATAAATATGAATGCAGATAAAGCGTTTTTAGATCCTTTCATCGAATGTTAATAAAAGTAATCGCTGTTTGTGGGATGTCCAAAGCTGTGAATATAAAGATCGCAAAAAAAAGACGCGGCATATATAAAATATACAGAATTATAATCAATTATATGCAAAGCGCAACCTATATGTTAACTATCCATTTTTTCAATTTTATGATTTTAAAATTATATTTTAAACTTCACACAGCACTACCCGAAAAGCACTCTTCAAAAATTTTGCGTAAATGACGATTCTGTGTGTCATACCTGTTCAAATTCGGTCACTAGAAGAAATTTGAGTAATAAAGTGGGGTGCAGACTATCATACTGGTGTGACGAGTTGCGCTCTCTCTTGCTCAAATTTCTTCTAGCGACCGAATTTGAACAGGTATGACACACAAGAGTAAGCAAAATTTTTGAAGAGTGCTTTTGCGGGTAGTGCTGTGAAAATTTGTGTGTTTAAAATAAAATTTTAAAATTGAAAAAATTGATAGTTAACGTATAGGTTGTGCTTTGCTTATTGATTATAATGTTGTATATTTTATATATGCCGCGTTTTTTTTTGCGATCTTTATATTCACAGCTTTGGACATCCCACAAACAGCGATTACTTTTGTAAACATTCGATGAAAGCATCTAAAAACGCTTTATCTGCATCCATATTCATATTTTTTTTAGGTTTATTGGTCATTAAGCACAGTAGTTAAAATGAAAAGATCAGTAAAGGACCGTAGTTAATTTCATTCACTACCTGTAAAGTTTCTTAAGAAATTTTTCATAAATAGATCATACAAATAATGTATATATATATATATACATAAGAATGTATATATCTTCATTGTTTTTGAAGAAATTTGATCATTTCCATATATTTGTTAGTTAAAGGTTATTAACATTTAAAATTCTTTTATTTTAATAACAAGAAAAGCATATTTAGAATACAAAGTATTATATCTTAAATTTGGGTTATTAATTAATTGTTATTACGACCAATTTTCAATATGTTTTTTTATTACTGGGCTTAGATCATAAATTTAATTATGTTTATATTTAGATGTTTTTTTAAAAAAAATTTTACTTATAATCATCGTTTATAAATTAAAATAAAATAAAATAAAATAAAATATTTAATAAACTAAATAAAATATTTAATATATTACATAAAATATTTAATTGTATTTTAATTTTTTATAAGAATTTTATGTAAAAATTTATATTTTTTTTAACTAAAATACAATTAAATATTTAACACAAATTTATAAGTGTAATTTTAATAATAATAAATATAATAATAATAAATACATTAATAATAAAATAATAAAAAAACATATTAAATTCATATTAAAATTTTACATATATCACCTGCTCACAATAAATTTGCAAGGCAAAAATGCTCTTGTATGACGTATGAATCGTTAGGGGTGACAGACTATCATACACAACGCGTATGCGAGAGCTGTTCACCAAAATTTTGGTGAGCACGCCAACACGTTGGTAAAGGTGGCAGACTATCATACCTGTGTGTCATACGACGTTTTTCTCTCTCGTATGACATACCAGTATGATAGTCTGCACCGCGCTTTAGCAAATTCTCAGTTTTATTGATTGAACTTTTGTTGAAAAGCTCATTGTGAGTAAATGGTAGGTTTCGTATGCATAAAAATCAAGTTTCTTAATTTTATGTGAGCAATTGCTTTGAAAAAGTTAAGCTGCTTTTCTTGTGCTCACATTTGTTGAGTTGTCACTTTAAAAATATTTTTCACAAGAAGTCGGTGGTAGTCGGTGTTTTTAAAGTTTTTGATCAAAGTTTAAAGTTTTAAATAAAATTATAAACTATATTAATTATAAAATAATTTAAATTAAAACACAAATTTCCAGTTAAAATACAAACAATTTTTAAAAAATAGAAATAATGGCAGAATTTTTAAATGTTCAAATTAAAAAAAAAAATTATAAGCAGCGTTTAACTGCAATGAATATAGGAAGTGATAAAACCTTGTATCGATTTTCAAAGGAAAACATTCAATGGTTAGTGGATTATTTTTTGCCTTCAACTAGTGAAACACGTGGTGGAGGCTTGGATGGATTCACAAAAATGTGTACATACCTTCGATTTTTGGCGGATCCAGGTTTTCAATGTGGAATTGGGGAAGATATCGGTATTCATCAGTCCACTGCATCACGCATAATTAAAGAAATGGCATTTATTATTTCGCAACGTGCAGCAGAATGGATCAAATTTCCGGAAACAACGACTGAATTCAAGGCAGAACAAACGTTATGGAGCACGAAATATAAAATGCCATTTGCAGTAGGAGCAATTGATTGCACTCATTTCAAAATAAAAAAACCTTTAAATAATTGTGATGAATACATTTGTAGAAAAGGGTTTTTTTCAATAAATGTGCAAGCAACATGCAATGCTAATGAATTGTTTACAAGTGTCGATGTTTCTTGGCCTAGTTCTGTGCATGATTCAAGAATTTTTAAAAATAGTTCGGTGCACAATGTGATTAAAAGCAATGATGTAGAAGCATATTTACTTGGCGATGAAGGATACGGTATTGCGCCATGGTTAATGACACCCTTTAAAAATCCATCAAATCCCAATGAAGCCTTATATAATTCCACAATAACAAAGGAAAAAACTATCATTGAACGTTGCTTTGGTCAATTAAAGCAGAGGTTTGCATTATTTCAATATAAAATTCGTGTTGATATAGAAATTGTACCATAAATAATTATAAGTGGTTTTGTTCTGCATAATATAGAAAAACATCTTAATGATACATACGAATATTCAACAGATTTAGAAAGTAACATCGAAAATGTAGTGTTTTCTTCAAATGAAACCAGCGGAGTTACTTGCAACCAGATTCGAGAAAACGGCAAACGAAAACGGTTAACAATTGCCAACATGTTATCAGATAACAGTAATTAGTTTGTAAATAAATAATTGTAAATAAATTTACAATTAGTTTGTAAATAAATAATTGTAAATAAATTTACAATTAGTTTGTAAATTTTAATTATTTGAAAATTTATTAGAATATGAATTTATGTAATAATTTTTTTTAATTTTGATATATTATAAATATAAAGATAAATAAAATTCATAAGTTTTCAAAATCAAATTATTTATTTCAATTATTAATTTTTTTTTTTAAAATTTTTAATTTTAAAGAATATATACAACGAAAAATAGAAATAAAGATATAAAGATATAAGATATAAATATATAAAGATATAAGATATAAAGATATAAAGATATAAGATATAAAGATATAAAGCTATAAAGATATAAGATATAAAGATAAAGATATAAATAAATAAAGATTCATAAGAATTTAAAATTAAATTATTCATTTGAATTTTTCATTTGTTGCGAAAGTACTATATTTTGCTTAAGCAAAATATATCTTTGCAACTGTGCTAAATTAAGATGCCTGGTCTCATCAGTCTCATATTTATCCAAAATATGTGCACTGGAGCAGGCTGCATGCGTCTGAAAGAATTTAACATTTTAAATAAAAAACACTAAAATTTAACTAATCGCTATACTTTTTTACGCTTTGCTATGCCGGTTTCCTCGTTTTTTTCTCCACTTTCTGCCTCATTTTCTTCCTCGTCTTCTTCCTCAATTTTTCTTTTAACTGTACATTTTGCGGTACTTGCTGATGCACCGTCTTTTGTGGTTCCAGCTGAAATTGCGCCTTTTTCAAAAATAAGAATATTTTTAACTATTTGCTTATCATATTCACTATAAATAACTTACCTGAAATTTTATTTACACTCGGGTTGTCCTTTTTACTTATAACATTTAAAAATTTCTCTTCCCACTCTTTCATATGAATTTTTTTATTGCCAGTTCTGTTAATGTCCGCTTTGGCTTTTATTCTACTTTTGATATTTGCAATTTTTTTAAGCAGTTGTTTGCTTTCAATTTCAATACCACTCTGTTCTTTATATTGTTTTTTTAAATTATTAATAGCTTCTATTTTTTTAGCTTTAAATATTGGAAGTTGTGATTTTTCAAATAACACCGAATAATTATTTATTTTTTCTGCCAAGAAAATTGATAAAGAGTCAGTTTTCAGTTCACACATTTTTAATTCATCTGTCACTTGAAAAAACACTTGAATTCAAATTCAAATGTCAACAGAAAATTAATGAAAGCACTTGCAATAACAAAGAAGAAACTTTTTACCATGAAATTACAATAACAAATGCATATGAAAGCTTTGAGCATTTGCTCGCATAGATTGAGTTGAGTTCAAGCTGCTTAATCTCATTTTTATGCATACCAAAATCAACTTGAGATTGAGGTTTTGGTGAAACTCTGAAAGTTGAGATCAAGCTCACTATGCTTTGCTCAGAGCAAGAACTCATTTTTATGCATAAGACCCAATATTTCTGCAGTTAATGCATAATCTTTGTGTTTGTATATTTTTCCTAAAATATATGACTGGCTTTGTGTGCATGCAATGCTCAAGTAGTTTCAAATTATTATGAATATGATTCTTGATGAAATTTTATTCTGGTCTCATACAAATATATGAAGTTTGCCTATTATAAGGTTAGTAAGCACCGGCAGTAGTACAGTACTATGCCCTGTAGTAGCAATGATATGAAGTATATTAATAAACACCAAATTGTTTTTAAAATATTTTATTATTAAAGTTGAAAACTTTAAATTATTATAAACATTGCATTTATTCTTAAATCTAATCTTACATAATAACTTATATAATTTACGAACTATTTACGATCTATTTACAATAATTATTTCTTACAATAATTACTATTTACAATAATTTATTTAAATATATTTCCATGAATATATAGAAATATAGCAAAAAATATATTTTTCTTAAAATATATACATTAATGTACTTTATATAATGTATATATTTTTCCCATGGGAAATATCTATAGACTTATATTATCATGGATTTCAGCGATATTCAACCTGTTGGAAAATCACGAAAAAGCAAACCAACATAAGAAACTGTATAAACACTAGGGTGCCATTAAGGTATATGGGCAATTTTTTTTCCGTAAAATCGGTTGACGGCACATCTCAGATCGGTTCATTTTACTAAAAGAATAATCTGTGCAAAATTTTAGTTCAATTGGATAAGTGGAAATGGTGCCCCAAGAGCCTCAAAGATTGGAAAATAACGATTTTTTCCATAAAATTCATCTTTGATTGCTTATATCTCCGACATATTTAATTTTACATAAAAACTATCTTCCTAAAAGTAGGAAGATAGATCTATTAAAAATAAACAATTCAGTCATACAAAGTTTTTCTGTATTTCTAATAGTTATTGAATAAAAGCAAATACAAGCTGAAGTCACCCGATTGCTAGCTTTGAAAGTACTATGAATGTAATTGTCCGCTTCAGCTTTACAAAAAATTTGATATTTCTTAAAAATTTAAAATAAATTCAATATTTCCAAAATTTAATCTTTCTAATAATAAAAAAGTACTAATTCTAGGTTTGTCCGAAATAATTTTTATTATTTTAGTTAAAGTTGCTGGAGCAAAGTATCCTTATTACCTTCAGTTATTTTTGCGCGATCTATTGATACTCTCCTGACTTCCTTGTCATCACTATCTATATTCAAATTTGAAACCATCTTTTTCTTTGTCTCAGGTGATATATTTAAATCCAAAAAAGCAAAATGAACAAGCTTTGAGCTTAAATACCAAATACAATTTTTTGATATTGACTGAGAATAGAAAGAAGATTAAAATCTTGAAAATGAGCTTTGACTGATGACAAAGCATTAAACCATACTTCAACATACACTTTAGTAATAAATATACATATATCGCAAAGAGCATTTTCTTCTTCTGTAGATAATTTGAACTCTTTCCTAAATAAAAATATTTTTAATACATGCATAACTTTCACCATCCATCTTGCATGATGTATAGCTCCAGGAGGTCGAAACTTTATGGTACAGTTCGGCTTTTCTCCTAAAAACATTAATGCAAGTTCCAGAAGTTCCCTATAATCATCTCTTGGTTGGTTATCCTTACGAATCTTATAAAGGAAACTTGTAATTCGTAACACATCATCCATATTTAACGATTTTCTTACTTTTTCATTTTCTAAGCCGACTGTAAACTTATCAACGTTTATTTTCGGCCAAAACTTCTGAAATCGTTGAAATAGTTCAACATTTGGGCTTTCAGACTTGTACACTTTTTAATGTAATCACTTTGAATTAAAATTCACTTCGCATTCCAATGAATAATACAGTAACTCACTTATGTATATATCTATACAAGTATTGGACTTATTTTTTAGCAAATTTATTAGACAATTCATTCATTGAACTTACCTAAATTTAATAGGGGGATTTCAGCTTGTATTTGCTTTTATTCAATAACTATTAGAAATACAGAAAAACTTTGTATGAGTGAATTGTTTATTTTTAATAGATTTATAATTTTTAGGAAGACAGTTTTTATGTTAAATTAAATATGTCGGAGATATAAGCAATCAAAGATGAATTTTATGGAGAAAATCGTTATTTTTCAATCTTTGAGGCTCTTGGGGCACCATTTCCACTTATCCCATTGAACTAAAATTTTGCACAGATTATTTTTTTAGTGAAATGAACCGATCTGGGGGGTGCCGCGAGCATAATAAAAAAATCTATATAAAATATAAAAAATAAAATAAATAAATAATAAAAATATAAAAAAAATAATAATAAAAACAAAATTTACTCCAACTTTCGAAAATTAATGGCACCCTAATATATATATATAACCTATTAAAGTGTGAGATCTAGTGTAAACCTTCTTACAATTTAAGGATCTTACTCTACTTGTAACTATTGAAAACTTTCAGTCTTTAACTTGTCAAAGTCCTTATAAAGCATATTCTATTGCTATCAACGCATACAAGACTACAAATCGTTCAATAATCCTACCGCGGATAACAGAGGGAAGTGTGTTCTTTATCCATACTCACCGCTACTCCATCCATCCGTCCAAGGTTTTGCATTATATGGTTGAAAAAACTTTCTAGGAGAATTGTAGAGCTCTTTATTCGAGATATTATTTTAGATTGAAAGAGCTTGTATTGATACAACTGTCACCAAGTCCCATTGCTTAAAGAATTCAGAGTAGTATCTATTGAAAAAACTGATTTACGTTAAATTTTTACGTAATTTACGTGAGGTCATTTTTGGTATTTATGCTAGTTCCAGTTTCCGCACTCCACAACAATGAAGGTATTATTTTCGTTTATCAAGAAAGGGCTTTATTGCTTATTGAGTTCTAACTTGCTACCTACCATCTATTGAGAAAAGAGTTTCTCCGTTGAATTTATTTATTTTATATATTTCACTTTAGGAAATGTTATTTTATTTACGAGGAGAATTTAAAATTAATATATTATTTCAAATGATTTTATGATATAGATATAGTTATTATATAGTTATTCCTTTCCATAATCAATTTAATTTTATATAGCACATGTTTCATATAATTCGTGGCACTTACTATAGGTATTTAATGTAAGGAATGCAATAGTCTTAAATTTAAATTAGTTTGTTTTAAGTTATTTGTTACTCTCTGGATTGTTAGAAGTTCGATATGGTACTATTAACGATTTAGAATAAAGACTTCAAGTAGGACCGTACCACTCTTTGGGTACTTATTGTGTATGTATCTAATAAACTCTCTAGTAGTTGCTTTATGTCAAGGAATGAGTTTAGTGATATTTTGATGTCACAGATTCCATAAAAATATGTTTGTAAATTTATTTGTTACCTCAAGTTATCGGATGGTTATAGAATAAAAGAATTAAAAATTTTGTAAGCACAAAATGAATATACAATTATCTTAAGGTCTTATGTATTTAACCAGTATATCGCATCGAGATTCATTACTTTCAGATTAGTTATTGCAATATTGTCAGAAAGCATTGATCGGAGTCTCGTGATCGGAGTCTACTCTGTATAGCCACATGAGCATTTTGAATTCCTCGTGAGATGCGTCAAGTACTTCAGCTGGTATAGATTATTAGTCCTATTATATAAGTTTATTATAAATAGTTGGAAGTAACTTGAGTTGTAGATGGGATATTACTTTGAATTTAACTGCGATGCTATATCTTACCTTAACCATTAAATATGTTAATTAAAATATTTAACACTCAATTTATATATATATATAAAATACTAAAACATGCTAAGTCAACCCGTACATAATCTAAATTTAATAATCTAAAAAATTTTAATGTATCATTCATATTTAAATTTTATAGGTTGTGCAATCTATTTATAACATATAATATAACTAAAAATTTACATGTACTCTTAATTACTAATATTAATTAGTCAGTTCCTTAGTGTACTGATATCATGATTTTGCCGCATAAGTACTTGGGGGAGTTTTGACGTAATAAACAAATGCGTCAAAAAATCTTATCGCTCTGCGTCTATAGTATAGCATAGCTCTGTGTTTGTGCTCCACAGGTGTTTGGTTCGCTTAAGTTTAGTATGTTTGTATGATGTGTTTTTGTTTTTCCCGCTCAAATTTATTTATTAAAAGCTTCATAAAGTGGAACACATCAGCCTTTATATAGTTCTTAATATTGCATACCTTTCAATAACTTGATTTCCGAGTGAGTTACACGTAACCAATTAGTCATCGCCTACTAGCTTTACGATATTCTGTGGATTGCGCTAATTTAATCTCGTTCGGTAATTTTACTTTAATTTTTTAACAAGTATTTCCCCTTTAAAATATTAAATAAAGTGCACTCATGGATGCTTTCTGGGTCAAGTGAGAATATTTTATAATAAATTCCACATATTTATATATAGGTATATAAAAATATATTTTCTTATAATATAATAATTACTTAATCTATATTTACATGCTTAGTTGAGTGTGTTTCAGAATATGTGGTGACTTAATAAATTTTTTACTTTTTTATTGATAACAATAACAAACATTTTTCCACATTCGTACTTAATCTATATAATATAAGGGAATTATTCAGTGATAATTGATAAGACTATATTCAGTCCAAATCACACTTTGAGGTGAAGTTCAATGCTTTACTTTTCCGGTTTCACTACATTTTCTGTCATTTGTGTAGAAATTTCTTTAAGCCTTCCATTTCAAAATACGCAAATAAATTAATAATGTAAGACCTATAGACATATACCATATGGTTAAATTAATGTATTTACATACATATATGTACTTATATACAAAATATATGTATTTTTGTAGATAAGAAATAACGTATTATTTTTGTATTAATTTATTTAATACTAATAATCATAGTAAAATAGTAAGAATTCAAAGTTTGCATAACGTTTTATATACGTATATATACTAATGCCTCTTTATGTAACGAAATACATATATACATTATTTTACATTTTGTTTTCAAAATGACTTGTAAACACAATGAAACAGTTTATTTTGCATTGAAGATTGTTTTTGTTTATCAATGAAAAACAAAATGCATATGCACTAAATGTTATTGTTCCAACAATAGTAACAATAGAACATATATCAACACCTGTACCTTGTTCTTGAATTATTTAGTATAATACTTTATGTTAATGATATGTCACACCTCTCTGATAAACACACAACATCACAAAAATATGGAAAAGAACAAGGTCACAGATGTAATGGCCAGAAGATGTTCTGGGGTGTATACAAGTAAGACCGACACATCGATACCATCACTATCGCATTAACAAATGACTTGTAGTCTAATCGGAAAAACTTTGAAATCTGTAGAACATTATGGCCTAAATTAGACAGAAATGAAATGAAAAACCTTTTGAGCTTCAGCAAACTATTAATACTGCAGTTCATGTATTTACTGGAATATTAAATGGATTGTATGCCGGTGTGCCCTTTCAGACGTAGTGACGTTAATGTTTAAGACATAGTTTCTTTATTAAACTGTTACAGATAATGAAAATGCACTAATCGGATCTCCTTAGTTTTAACTGGAAAACTAAATAGTTAAACAAGTATAATACATAGAGATCACATTATTAATAAAAATCACTTCTCACCGAAAATTTTAAGAGTAAAAGATTTAGCCGACTTGAGAAGTTGATAGTTGTATCAGCATGTACTCTAAAACGTAATCTAAACTAATC
>NC_051846.1:86263979-86282391 GCF_002237135.1 Teleopsis dalmanni
AACTTTGTATGAGTGAATTGTTTATTTTTAATAGATCTATAACTTTTAGGAAGACAGTTTTTATGTAAAATTAAATATGTCGGAGATATAAGCAATCAATGAGGCTCTTGGGGCACCATTTCCACTTATCCAATTGAACTAAAATTTTACACAGATTATTTTTTTAGTAAAATGAACCGATCTGGGGGGTGCCGTCAACCGATTTTACGAAAAAAAAATTGCCCATATACCTTAATGGCACCCTAATATATATATTATATATGGCACATATTTATGTTATTCTTTAACTAATTAATATTGAATATATAAATATATCCCAACGAGACCTTTTAACCTATTATTAAGAATTCGCTACTGCCCGCATTCACTTGGGGAACGCTAAAATTCGCACATATGTCCCATTTTTTAAATTGAATGTGTTAAATTTTTTAAATTAATTTGCGTTGAAGGAAATTTGCGTAAAACTAATTGTAAAATTATAATTTAAAGTGTTGAACACATGTTTTTATTTATGTAATTACACAAAAAACAGAATAGCAAGACAGTCACGTATTTATTAAAAATCTTTTTTAAACATCAATTACACAAGTTTCAAGAATTGGGCTTCATACCAAATCTTCATACAATATGATACTTTTTTAATTATCACTTTTTTTTTGGAGTTACGATACAAAACACGTAATTTTTGTTCCATGAAGAGCTTCTTAGTTACGCCATAGATCTACATTAACCTTAAAAAAGTTATTTTTATTTATCATCATTGTCATCACAATTATTTACAATTACTTAGAGCTGAAGTAATATTTAAATTATATTAAATTATTATGTTGAGGCTAGTTGAGTCAGTACACTTTAACTCTTTATTAACTGCGAGGTTTCTTCATAAGCTCCCTCTACGACTTGACTGGATTATTGTTTATCACCTCATCAGACTAAGCAATAACTGACCTCACATCTGCATACCTCCCCGAGTAGCCAGTAATTTATTCTGTGCCATATATAAAACACTGGTAGCGGCTTACCAAAAAGGGTCTCTATTATGTGCCCGAAGACAAGTATAATTAACATACTATATTAATATATGAGGGGGACTAACTCCCGGAAGACAGTTCCTCCTTATATATCAAACTACAAACGCCTATTTTGTTGGAATGAAATCTTTTTTTTAAATAAAATTATTTTTTAATTTAATTTTCTTAATTAAAAATAAATGTAAATGTACATTTTTTACACTTTATGTTCTTCATTATTTGTCTGGTATGAGTAGTTTCGCTTATCTTACTATTATTATTATTATTATTTTAGAATATTTAGAGGAAGTATCTTTCTCAAATTGGCATATATATATACATTTAAAAGATTGAAACTATTTTTGGCTTTGTTTTATACCAAATAATATATGTAGTTGTAAAATTAAATTGATTTCGGATTACTTAATGGCTGGATTAATTTGCTCATTAATTATGACAACGAGAAGTCCAAAATGTATTATAAACCACTTTCCTATATTATAGATAAGATATTTAACATATTATTTTATGACCAAGCAGTTTTTAAAATAGTGTTCTCACAGAATAATTGGTCACTTTTTCATTATAGTAAAAAAAAAATAGGAATGAAAACGATAATGACTTTAGATTGAAGTCGAAATATCGATTAAATAAAAATTATTGTACAAATAATTCGTTGTTTTTTTTTATTTTTAATTTTTAACAATCACAAAAAATAGACTAATTAGCTTGTGAGAACACTATTTTAAATATTATAATTAGGTAATTATTTTTTTTTTTAATTTTGCATAGCATTACTTAATTAAGATTTAGTTTTTTTATACAGTAAATATACATATACTTATACATGTACTTGATATAGTTCTTTAATACTTACTTATGCATTGGTATCCGATGCCTAAAACTTCGAATGGTTAAGTGCGCAATTGCAATGCCCAAATTTGCACCCAGTATCACAGTTAGAAATCCCTTAAGAAATCCGAATAAATATCCCGCCGTTATCATTAAAACGAAATAACCGACGACAATTGGAAAACTTACAACAATAAATAACACTATAAATAACGCGAATATCACCCACGGGTTTTGAGTTTCGATCCAATAAAGCAACCGTTTCGCATAGTCGCGTGTTAAATAGGCAACAAACATAAGTGCCAATAATATCGAGAGCGGTACGATATAATTTAAGTACCAAGTACGACAGAGGAACGCATTCATTCGGTAACAGCTCGTATTTCGCTTTTTACTTAAACTGCGACGAGTGGGTGTGTTAGTTGAGGGACTTGGTCCATCTATTAGAAACGCCTCTTGTTCCTCTTCTGCATCCACAACTGATGTTGGACAACAGACTCTACCCGATACAATGCTACTATCGCTATCACTATCTGTTAGGCTGGTGGCGATGCGTCCATTAGAGCTATCTTGTTTAATTATCGTAGATTTAGTTTTTAATGTGCTGCTGTAGTTGCCACTTTTATTACTCAATGATATTGAAACTGTGTTTGGATTTGGAGCCTTTTCCAGCAGTTGTGTATCCTCTGTTGGTAATAGCATATATGAATTGTTGAGAGTACTGGGATTATATAAGAAATCATTATCTTTTTCATCAATTGTCTCACGTGTAAAATTATAAAAAACACCGCTATTTTTACTGGGGGTTTGGTAAAATTGAGTTTGTTGTAAATTTTCCGTAGATGAAACTGGACTTAAAGTAAGTGTCGTGGATAAACTCATTTTTTTTAAATTTTTATATATATGCAGACTTCAATATTAGTCCTTTTTATTTGCTTAAAATTACATTTGGTTCCTTTTTTGGTTAGATTACGGCTATAATAGATAGAGTATGAAATGACAATAATGTAGTATTATAAAGTCTATTATTTTTAAACAATTCAATTTACTCTGTATATAACATATATATATACATATCCTCATACATATATATATTTTATACATATATATTTTATACATATGTATATATATTTTATACATATATATATTATTTATGAGGACTGCTTGATTAATGCACTAATAAGTTTCTAATGATTTTTGAAATATATTTTTCTATTTCTTAGCAATATATAAATCTTTGAGTCTAGATTATCTCTTATATATCTGAAGCATTTTTGCTTTAAAAAAATTCACAATACGCAAGTGTTGATGAATTTCCAAAGGTGGATCAAGAAGAATTTCGAATGTCGATAAGGGAAAAGTTTTAGAAACAAAAGCCTATTCTGAAACATGAAGCTTTGATTAGCAATATGGAGACTCTACAGTTTTATATGGTATAATATAAAAATAGATCATTGAAAAGTGGTTTTGTTGAGTTCGTATGATAACCAAAGATGCTGAACGCTGAAATTTGGTGAATAAAAAACATGAACACCTGATTAAAGATCGAGTAAAGGTGCTGGAAAACGCTGACAATTGTAGCAAAAGTCTTAAGCGAATGTGTTTATAAGAGTTGTTAGCCGAACGTTTGTCACGTTAAGTTATAATTAATCAAAGATATGCCGGTGTAAACAAATTCTTCGTTATACACCACATTTACAAGGATTGGTTCCATATGGCTTAGGCTTTATCTTTGTATCTACTGAACATTTTGGGATTTCTTTTATTTATAACTGCCTTATTCTTTTTAGCGATAAATTAAAATCAATTCAGATTTCTTTAACTTCGTCATTTAATTATTTAAGATGTTCCCTAGTTAAATACAACAACTAGAAATTTGAAGACAATTGATCCTAATATATACATATGGTATCAAATAATTAGACAATATATTTTTCAATAATATAACTTCGAAGACTAAATGTATCTCAAAAATTATATTCAGTTGGGGAGAGGGGTACTCAGGGTTTCTCTATTTACTTGACTAGGACGTTCATCGTCAATTTTTTTTCTGTTTGATATCCGACAGTTTAGGTATCTAATTATTGGTGAACATTTTATTAAGTTGGGTAATTTGAGTTTAAAGTTATTGTTAACTAAATTGAGATGAAAGATTTAAAAAAAATTAAATTTTATAATTTTATCAGTGATTCAGATTTCTAAGTCATACAAAAAAAAAAAAAAAATTTCTATAGAGAAGAGAAGGGGTGATAATAGTTGGGAAATTTTGAAATTCAAAAGAAATTTTTTTTTGGGTTGACAATAAGTTATAATGTTTAAATTTTATTACGATAATAGGTATATGCCAAAAGGCATATGGAAAACATTGATCGTTTATAGTGAAGGTGTGTCACAATGTACCTAATTCTAGAGGAATACTAAAAAACGCAGTCTTTCTGTTTGTTTTCGAAATTTGGATGTAGCGGATGCTACTTGCTCTGTACAATCAATCACTGAAAAGTTGATAAAATTATGTATAAAACATATGAAATGAGGAGGTAAAATATTACCAATGATCGGAAGACGGAACACAAAATAATAATAACCTTTTATACAAGGATAATTACAAAAAACATAACGATATTTGGGTGTTGAGTGCAGAAAATTTGAAGAACCCATTGATTTAAGAGCGTATGGTTACAATTGATGAAAAGCAGGTCGAGTAGAATGACATACTCAGGGACCTCAAGATTGGTTCGATCACAAAAACACATAAAGGATAGATCCCTAAAACTATTTATAAAAACTGACAGGCTTACCAACACCGTGTTATTGAATCTCAGAATTGTTACAGGCTCCTCGGAAGGTATGCATATCTGAGGTCAGTTATTGTTTAATCTGATTAAGTGATAAACAGTAATCCAGTCAATGCGTGATATAAAAACAAAATTAGGTAAAAAAATATGATCTTTGGAACGACTGAGAAAGCCGAGTGTGACGATAAAAAAGGTTATGCTGTGTTTTCGATGGGTTTAAAGGGATACTACCTATTATGAGCGAATGGCAAACCAAACGATTGTTTCCAACCTCTACTGTCAGCAAATAATACGGTTAGAAAGTCATAAAAAAATAGACACTAGATGTTATCATAAAATGCAATATTTGGATTAGTTATAATAAAATTATTTTTGACAAATATTTTCAGTTTTTACTAAAAAACGCCGAATACTATTTATCCAAGTCAATAAGCACGTCATTGGAAACGACACAGGCTTCTCGTTCCCTCAAGCAAAATTTACATGAAGTCAGTGAAGCACTTTTTCGTTACTTTGTGTCGTCAATGTTAATGATTTTGTTAACTCACACACGAGCTACTCACGCACACACACACACAGGTGAAATTGTTCACACACTTCTTATATTTCACAAATAATTGAATTTTTGCATTTTGGCGTGAGACACGAGCTTAATTTGTCGTAGGAAGCCAGAAATCATTTAATGTTTTTGTTGTTTTTGTCAATAACTTGATAAAGCACACAAATTTAAAATCATTTAGCGCTTACTTATCAATGAAATTAGATACAAATTAACATTTTTATTGAAATTAATTCATTTTATTTAATATTTTTACTTTTATTTTTATTTGCGTTGCACTCGAAGCCGTTCAGCATCTTTGCCACCACCAATTGTTTGGAATGGTGAAGACGCGTTAACCACATTCGGTGGGCGATAAATTATTTATATTGGCTGGGTTTGCTTTCTTTTTTTATTATTAAACGATTGTTTCTGATTGTTTCCTTTTAGCTCTTCTCACATTTCGCTTAAAACAAAATCAGCAGCAAATTTCACTTTCTTTTAAGACAACAACAAAATAAGCTGAGATTGTTATTGTTGCTTTATACGCTTTTCACGGTTTAAACAATTACGAAACTTGTTATACATTTCCTTCGTCAGTTTATATTGAAATGAAAGTGCAATGAATATTTTTTATATTTTATATTTTTAAGGTTTCATGTTTAATTTAATTTTAGGTTTCAAAATCTAAAGCAACCTTTGACATTAACGTGCATCCGAGAATGTAAGCATGCGAATATTATTCAAATGAAATGACTTTTTTTCACTTTTTATTTCCAATTCAAATTAACTTTTGTCGTGTGCTACATTAAATTTATAAATTAAATAAATTTGTTTACGTTTAATTTTTTCAGTGTTTGTGCATTCCGTATACAACCAATTTTACTTAAAACAAAACTCGCAATGAATTGAAAGCAAAAAAAGTCGAACAATTTGTGTTAGCTCATATGGAAACAGGGTTGCCATCGTATTCCATAACAATTATGTGTAATGTAGATTAGTAGAGCGCCGTCGAGTAAATTGAGATTAAGTAAATTGAAATTTCCTAGGGGTTTTTTGCACTGCATTTATGTAAATATTTATTTATTGCATTTATTATTTTTAATTAAAATGTTTCAAATTTATTTATTTATTTAATCATATTATAAAATTTTCACAATGGTAACACCTAATTTACCTAATTTTTATCTAATTTACCCTACTCGAAATTCTGGTAAATACCAACATTCGTTGCCATACCAATATAATTTAGTATTTCCCTCAATTTACTATCAATTTACTCGAACTCGCACACGGTCGTAGTAAATAAATGAAAATTGCAGATTTTAATAGAATCAATTAGCGACAGTGAAATCAGCTCTTCCAAACTTCATGTTTTGACTTGTTGTCTTGTTTATATTAGGTCTGTTCCACGAGCTACTCGAAGTAACTTTGAGTAACACTATTAGCTTTATTTTTGCTTGAAATATATAAAATCATATATTAATCATGTACTCATATAATAGTTATTTAGAATAAATTAATTTGGTTGCTCTCGCTTTTTCTCACTACATAAATTTATTTGAAAATTTTTTGTTTTATTTTTCCTTGATATATATAAATTTATACAAAATTCCAAACAAAACCCAAAAAGACGATATTTAACTTCAAGATTCCGTTTTGGTTGACAATATTACGACTGAAGACAAATGAAATGGACAATCTTAAAAAATGATTAACTATTTTACAGTTTCGAGATAAGTAACGAAGATTATAAGAGTATATAGACTCCATGAACCTTAAACATTTTATTTATCTTAATTTCTAAGCCAATATACTGTTCTGACAGCTATATAACAAACTTATAATATCTGGTCATGTTAAGTGAAGACTTCATTATATGGCAATACATATATATTATATATTTAAGTTATTCTATCAATAATTTATATATGTTTTATACAAAGTAATTAAAACAATATTATATATCTGTTAACAATTTTTGTTAATATTGAAGCATATGCGTATGTAATAATCATATAAACCTATGTAACACATAACTTAGTTGATAGTAGCATAACTCATCGGTTCATATTGCCGATCACAGGCAGCACATGACACAAGTAATAACATCCCTGTGACAATCAGCTGGTTTTTGTTTATTTCTTCATAAATGAAATATTTTGTTTTTAATATTCCACTTGTGGCTAAAATGTACAGAATTTTGTTAAATTACTTAAATAAACAAGTACGTTCAATAAGACCGATGACCATAAGTACAAACACTACTTTCCAAGAACCAGAAAATAATTTTATTACGAAAGTGGACAAAGTTGAATTAAGTTTTACAAACGACGAAACTAATAATATATTGAACAAATTAAATAGCCTAACACCAAAGGAGTTTACAAGGTATTTATCAATAAAATAAAAATGTGACTTAATTAAAATATTAATTATTTGAATAGCTACAAAATATCAACAGCCCGAGCAAGTAAAATAATTGCTTGGCGAGAACACAATGGACCATTTACAGACCTTAAAAGTATTCGTGATATCGATGGATTTGGAGTTAAGGTAGTGAATAAATTTTGTGAGAATTTATTAAAAGAGCCAACATTAAAAAAAGGTGATCATTTACAAAATAGCTTATTTTATTAAACTAATTTTTAAATTTGTGTCACAGTTAAAACGAATTCACGTTTACGTGCGAGTTCATTCTTAACACCCAATTTAAACGATGAAGTCAAACAAAACATACGGTCATCAGTGGCTATACGAATTAGTGTATCAAGTTTATCATGGTCCCGGTTAGAGCTTCCAACAACTTTAAATACATCGCCTTGCTTACTAACAGATTGGCAACATTATGAGATTCCAGAAAAGAAGCTACATTTAAGTGAATTAGTTCAAAGTTGCTTAGGTGCCATGGAATTGATTCCTGAAGCAGATTGTTATATTTTTGAAAATCCTCAAACAGCACAACCTACCACAAACCCAGGTAATGCGGAGCAACAGAATATCAATGTGCAAAAGGCACAAATAATAGCCATGTTAAGCTATGCGCTGAGGTCAAGAGGGAGTCACAGCGAAGTCTTGAGCAATGAGACAAAAATAGTTTCAAATGGCAAAGTATATTTCTTACGCCGCTTTTTGGCTGCTCGCATATTTAATCACCTTGTAGGTACAGAGCGTGTGTCAACTGAGGAAACTTTACTGAAGTTAATGCGCATAAATTATAATATTAAAAATAGTCTTTATACTGATGAAAATAGTACTGCAACAGACACGGAAACGCTGGAAAATCTTAACGGTGCGTCAATATCACGAAATGTGCAGTTTCCACAGAATTTAAGAGAAATGTTTTCTGAAGCTGAACGATACCGTCGAGAATTTTTAGGACAAGCATTGCTAATGAATTTAGCTTTTGTGCGACTTGTACTATTGGAAGATCCAGAAACTGTTGATATTATTATGCGAAATCAAAAAAAAAAATAATAGCAGCATAAAAATTAAGTCTTCGTTATGTGAGTTTTATATTTGTAAATAGAAATATAATAATTTAATTATTGAATAAAAATTTTAATTTTATTATTAAACTTTACTGCTATCATTTATCTCAAGAAATTTTGCTATTAATATAAATCTTACAAGAGAGTCTCAAGATGACTAGACTTTGTTTAAAAAAGGCTCGATAGGGATTCCCCGTAACTCCTAATTTGAGAGAAAAACTCTAAATCAGAGATAATAAAGTTATGACTACGTTATCTCTGGTAAAATAATAGGTGCATTTAGCAGTAATTTGTAGTTGTTTGGCGAAATTTCGTAATGACAGACTTAACTTTTTAAATGTTCTATCACTGTTCTATTTTTATATTATTATGTAAAAAATAACAGATGAAGGATTTAGAAGCACAAATAAAAGTGATTAATTTATTAACAATTGAGACATAGATATAGTGTAGGATAGCATAAGGGAGGGTGAACCCTCCTATTAAATATACAGTAAGACTCCGCTTAAAGCCTGGGATACGTTCCATCAAAGTAGAGCGTAATGCGAAATAGTGCTAAAAGAGGCTATGTTAACATGTAAATATTGGGGTTAGGGGAAGATTCTATCCTGTGTTTTCAATCTTCTACCTTTTTGTCAAGAAGGCATCTAATGTAGTTTGCGATTTTTCTTTTGTGTTCTGTTAGAAGTTGTTTATAAGTGGATAAAGCATCTAAAATACCTCGCCTTGCTTTTGAACTCCTGCCAAAATTTTAATCAATTTCAAGATATTGGTCCATAATTTCAGTTGTAGTGGTCAAATTCCTTTTCACAAACAATATCGAAAGTTCTTTTTGCTCTTCTTCGTAATCACTACTAACAATATTTTTGTTTTCATCTTGCTCAATTAATTCCTTGAGCTTATCATTAGAAAAACTATCTGCTGTTTCTTGAACTATTTCTTTGACGTCTTCCACTTTCACCTCCTCTAAACCGGTTTGTTTCGCTAATTCCACTATTTCTATCACTATTTCATTCATATAGAAAGAGGGTTCAATGTCTTCGCTCTTACTTAAATCTAGTCATATATATGTTCTTCCATACTCTTTTCAAAGATCAGTCCAAGAAAGGTGTATGTTTCTACAACATTCATGATATTGTAGTTTTTTCAAAATTCTCTTATTGATTACTTCTCTTCTCCTTCGGTTTTTTCAAACATCTGCTTAAATGTGCGGGTTGAAATAAAAGAGCGCTAAACCGAAACAGCATTAAGCGGGGTCTTACTGTATGTGAAAAGAGGAATTGATTACCTCTATACCGTCTCATGAGCACGAATTGATAGATCAAAAAATTGTATATTTTAATCATATATCAATTGTAAAAAATTACTATATCAGAATACGTCACTTTTGTTTATTGCTACTGACCAACTTTCAAATCGCTAATAGTTCCAATTAGTAAAAATTTGCAATAAAAGTGCGAAAATTATTGTGTCATATTCTGATACAATATCGTACGGTCTACGATGCAGGACACTGTATTAAACTCTGGATTCTTTAGTATTTTGTTAATTTAACAATAATTTATAAATAACTTTACAATAATTGAGTTTAGTTATTTTTCGTTAATAAATATGTAAGTGTACGATAATTTTTGTGATATGGTCATGAAAAATATCGTACGGTCTACGGCATGTCATACTTTGGTAAACTTAGACAATGTAGATAGACAATGTAGAAAACATAAACGCCACAATAACAAACAACTGATTAATTATGACAATATTACAAATAATATAAGAAACGCAAATAGCTTGCTCAGAGAGAAACACCAAATAATAAATCGATGTTTTTAATAGCTAATATAAATTTAACATAAAATTAAACAAATTTTTATGCTTTTCTGGTTTCTATGAGTTAGAACGGATCACCTTATCGTTTACGGTACAATAATTCATTTTTGATTTAGTCTGTACATATCGGTTTTCTCTTATTTCGCGGTCTTCATAGAACTATGCGCCTTATGTTGTCCGATAAATAATAATTATACGGCATTTAAACCGTATAATATTTGATACCAAGTACCAGACTTTAGAATTATGTGCATTGCTATATATCACAATGGTTTTGATGTTGCCGATATCTTTCAGAGTATTATTTAAAATGATGATTTTAAATATAAGTGCCTTGTTATACTAAGTCATATAACGTATGGTAACGGTAATTTTACGTATGTTCTTTCTCGTCATGACCGTAAAGGTGTGTTATGCAAAGAGTTAATCACAGTTGTCAATTTCAAAGTGGTACTACTATATTCACCATTTTTGGTTGCACTTAAATTCTATTACTGTGACCAAAATTTAATTAAAATTTCTCCTTGGGTCTGAATGTCAACTTCTTAATTAACATCAAAAACAGCAAAAATTTCATGTTAGAAGTGACCGTGACCTCTACATAACATGACTACAAGCATATAACAGGTAGTTTAAATAGACATGGTACGATACAATCTCATGCATTCCGTAGTATTGATATAATACAGGTAACACCACCAAATTCAGTACGATAAGATACTCTCTATGTTTTCTATGCTTGCTCTATATTGGCATTATTTTAAATAAAATCATTTAAATAAGAGAGTCCAACAGCTTCAATCAGTTTTACCATGATTAGCTGTTTTTGTCTGTATATAAATTTTGACTGTCAAATCATTTTAACAAGAAGGGCTGCTATGTACCGTGCGGTCAATTGTTTCAAATTCACCAACATTACGGTATGGCCTCTATTTGTTTTATCCAATGCATCGCAATGATTATATTAATTGCAAGGACCATGTTATGTTATGTTCGTCATGAGTAAAATTGTTGCTGTTTTCAATGCAAATTATAAAATTGAGAGTAAGAGAAAAAACAATATGTCTGTTCAAATTTGATTATGAGAGCGGAGGCTATCTGTACCTTGGCACTTAGGCAAAGCAGTCTTATTGAATAATAAATGTCAACATTTGCCTTATTTAGAAGCAAATTATTATAATTTCTGTGACATTCTACATAACGTGCATATTCCATGGTATATTAGATCTACAGACATACATAGAGATCTTAGGATTGACTCAGTGAAAAAATATATCAGAGACAGAGCTCTAAAATTATTCACTAAAGTTGATATGCTAATTAACCCCGCCCTAACAATTCTCAAGTCCACTTCTGGACTCTCAGGAAGATATGCTGATTTAAGGTCCGTCATCAACTAAAAGACAAATAAATGATATATTTTTTATTTTTAGCCTGGTTAAAGCCTAGTGTGGGATAGAGATAAGCCCCCAGCCATTATAGAGTAAAAGTGCGTAATAGCACTAACTCAAGAAGAAGAAGAATCAAGAATTCGTCAAATTCAAAAACAGCCAATTTTGACGAGCCCATGACACTTTACATAACATGGCTCTAACGTATCTGGTTGGGTATATCTTAACCTGTAGCATCCCATTTTTCAAATAGGAAATATTAGTCAGAAAGCCAAAGCTGTCAAAAATGTAAAATTCTTGTATTATTTAAATATCATATTTATTTTAAATATTTCCATAAGTCTATAAATTATAATATTCCTAAAAGTTTAATAATTTTGTAATATTTCTGCAGTAAATAATGACAACGTATTAGAAATAAAAAATAATTAAATAAAACAAAGAAATTTAAATTTTCAAAATTTTTGTGTTGGTTGCACTAAAATTGACAACTATATTTCGATTACTCTTATCGATTACACGTGATATCGTGTGGCCACGATTACTATTTGTAATTATTAACATCACTAGCCTTAGCAAGCAAACGTGTAATTTTTTATTAGTAGAAAGAAAACACGTCAAAATTAAATTAATAAAGCAGATTAGTCGATAATATTTGCATGTGAAAGTTAAACAAATAAAAAAGCAAACTTTTGACACTTCCCGCATAATTAAGGGGAATATTTTAAGCCATTAATTCGTGAAAAGTTAAAAATCCTTTATTGCAAAATGTCAATAGCTGGGCCAACCAAACAAGAAATAGAAGCTGTTTTCAATCGCTTGAGAATGCAGCCAGCAAATAAAGTATGTATTTTCAAAAGGAACTGTGAGAAGAGGAAATGCTTTGTTCTCTTTTGTGTTTTAAAACATATAATAAAAATAAAATATAAATAAATATAAAATTTGTGTTTACAGTCTTGCTTCGATTGTGCAGCGAAGACGCCTACGTGGTCTTCCGTGACGTACGGCATTTTTATATGCATTGACTGCTCTGCAGTGCATAGAAATTTGGGTGTGCACTTAACATTTGTGCGCTCCACGAACTTGGACACAAACTGGACGTGGTTACAACTGCGACAAATGCAGCTTGGTGGAAACGCCAATGCAGCGCAATTTTTCCGACAACACAATTGTGTCACCACCGACTCACAGCAGAAGTACAATTCACGTGCAGCTCAGTTGTACCGCGATAAACTGGCTTCCTTGGCACAGCAAGCCATGAAGGTGCATGGAACGAAGGTTTGTTAATGAATGCTCAAATTCTTCTAACAAAATGCGTAGGAGTGTTTGTTTGGCACAAAGTAAAAATTTTACTTGTGCTTATTTTATTACTGGTATGACCTACTTTCCGAAGTACTGAAGCCTTGCTCTCAATTCTGTTTAGTATAGAATTGAAGGTTAAAGGCCAAAATAAAAATTCAAGGAAGTTCGAGAAAATAATCAGCTTTGAATTAATTTAACTTATTTCTTTTTAAATATTTGTTTTTAAATTCCTGTTTTATTTATGTTTTTACTGCTTTTAATTGTTCTTAAATTAATTATTTTACTAATTAATTAATTTTGTTTA
Organism: Teleopsis dalmanni; assembly: GCF_002237135.1. Lineage (NCBI taxonomy): Eukaryota > Metazoa > Arthropoda > Insecta > Diptera > Diopsidae > Teleopsis > Teleopsis dalmanni. Next base: position 86,277,493 of record NC_051846.1, read on the forward strand.
TTTGGCTTTTTAACTAATAATTGTTCGAATTCCCTGCATTGTTGGAACATTTTATTCTATTTAGCTACATTTGGATCACACAACCGATAAAGCAGAAGGCAATGACGTTAACAAAACAACCGCTGAGGAAGAGGATTTCTTCGCTCAGTGCAGTAATGACAATAATAAGGATTCCTTTTTTAATAACAATAATAGCGAATCTAATTTATCGCAAAAGGTAAGTGCTTTCTGCTCCTGGCATGTCTTTTAAAGTTAATTATTTGCTTATCCATTTTAAAAAATTAAAAAATATTAATTTATTGTATAATATATAAAATTATTTAAAATAAAAAAAACGTTCACTAATAAATTTATTTTAATGTAAAAATAGTTGGACTTGAAAGAACCTACAGCAACCGCCGCTGAAAAATTATCACCAGCTGTATCAGGCGCGCCCAGTATAGATTTGTTGAACTCAGCTGTGTCAGCAGCTTCAAAGCCAACCATTGGTGTGCGCAAAATACAACCAAAAAAATCTGGTGTATGTGAATAAATCATATTTATATATAGTTTTTGATTAATTTATTCTAATTTTAGTTGGGAGCACGTAAAGCTGGTGGTTTAGGCGCTACAAAAGTCAAAGCTAACTTTGCGGAAATAGAACATCGCGCAAATCTTGCTGATCAGTGCAGAGAAGCAAACGTTGTTGCTGAAAAACCACGTACTGAACAGGAAGAGTTAGAATCTGTAGCTAGTATGCGGTTAGCTTATCAAGATCTATCAGTACAACGAACGCGTGAAGAAGCCAAACTAAAAACCGTGGATCCGGTAAAAGCAAAACAAATGGAACGTTTAGGTATGGGATTCAATTTACGAGGGTAAGTCTACAAATTATACATTAAATAAACAAATATATTTATTTAATTTTGTAAATCTTATAAATATATGTAACTTCCGTACATTGTGCATTCTGTATATTGGGTTATAGATTTTTTTGTGATTTTCTTAAGTTGTATTGTATTGAAAAATTAAAAGGCGTACCGCTTCAGTACAAAATGGGGAAAAAAGGATTTTGATTATATTGTGCGACTCTGAATTCCCTGTTTTGATTTTTCATCGACTGAGTTTAGGGGTTTGAGCTCAAGTACTTAACTCGTTTTTCTTCTAGACATCCTGGTCTCTTTTTACAATGTGTTGCATTTAAATTGAGATTTTAATAGGTTTCTAAGAAATTGTTTAATATAAGAGGTATGAATTTTGTTTCTTCAGGAACTTGCTATCTACAAATAGTAAATAAATTTATAAATAAATATATATTTTTATTTATCTATTCCACTCTTATAAAAAGCAGCAATTTTTTAAAAGATAAAAGATTTTAAAAGATTTGAAAGATTTTTTAAAAGAAATATTTGAAAAATTCTTTCGTTTGATAGGACGATAATTTGGGAAAGGATGTACAAGGTTGAAAAAAAGAAAAGGAAAGGAATTCAAGAAAGGATGTCTAACGCAAAAATGTTTTATCTAGTGATTTATAATAAGTTTAACTTTAACAGCAAATTAACAAAACTCCTACTCAGAACATACAACTCAAGTACGACTTTGGATCAGTTGGCTAATGAACACTGACTCTGAGCTTTAAATTTGGCAGGGCATGCGTTCACCCTTGGTACTTGCAGTGTCAAAAAAAATTTTTACGAATAATTAAATATAAGACACATAATTCCAAGACCACTGATGATGGATATTTGGCAATACTCGAAACAGCTGCATTGTCAGCCAAAAATTCAATTATTGAAAATAATATAAAAAGAATTTTTGTTGTAGTGGTTCACTACTATTCAAAACCCCTCTATAACAAGTTTACTATAGAGACAAAATTAGTATCTTCTAAAAAATTTGGATAAATGCTGAAACTTTAAACCGCTATTGCGAGAGACTTAGATGTGTAGAAGAAACAGTAGTTGCAGATTTGAGTCTAACAAGATATAGTTATAGTTTTGTTTGATCTTGTAATATTAAAAGATATATAAGAATGTTATGGTGCGTTAACATTATTTGAAAAAAATTGTAGAATATGTATTTAGATTTGACAATAAACAAATAAAGACTAAAGCAACAAAAATTTAACACATAGATCTTGTCCACCATAACACATGGTGGTATAGTCTTTGATGGCAGTAGTGAATAGCGCATGATCGTCTTGATTGACAAATAGCTCCGAATCGTTGTTATTACTCGTAGTGATCTATATAGTAGATAAAAAGAAAGTAATTATAAATTCGAACACATAGTTAAAGTTATGATATACTTGGGTACAGGACGTGTGAAAGCGAAGGGTATTATTTGGGAACATGAGTGGATAAGGGATTGGTAGGATTTTAATTAAAGCAGGTTAGGATATACTTGGGTAAAGGAAATGTGAAAAGAAAAGGAATTGTTTGGAAATAAGAGTGTATTAGGAATGGGTAGGATTTTGATTGAAATTAACTTGAAATAATATTTGCTAGAAAAATGTAACAAGTTTAATGGAACGGAGCCAAAGACCAATTGGATTCAAACTGATTTGAAACTTCTTATATGTTAGCGGATGGCGATTTTAAAGTTTCAAATTCTATTTTAGTCAAATGCTTTACTGTGATCGATTTTAAAACCTTTACAGTATTTTTCCACTTGCAATATTTAAATTTTAGCTTCAATTTAAAAATACAATCTACCACTTGAATTTGTTTCGATATATAAATATTGTTAAAAGTTTGAATTATTTTATTAATTTCATTATATTATTAAATTTTTCTTTACAGCAATGATATATCCCATTCAGCTATTAGTGACATGGAAACCATACAACAGGCAGCAGCTCCTAAAACTGTAACCCAACCAAAATTATCCGGATTCGAGAGTGACAATTTCTTTAATGATTATAGTCCATCAATGTACAGCGGAAGTGGTAACAGTACATCTCCCACTTCCAAATTAGATAAACAGGAATTGGAAATTATGGGCTTTGAGACAATAGAATCACATCATTCCAACATTTCTTCCATGTTTTCAACTCCAGATAACGATGTTAAATTGAATATGAATAAGTCAGCTAAACCTGCTTTAGCAGGATATGATACAAGCTATTCACGTAAACCACATACTAAAAATAAAAGTACCCCTGATGACGATAATGCTGCACAAAAGAAGTTTGGAAGTGCAAAAGGATTCGGTTCCGATCAATTCTTTGGAAATGATAAAGTTGAAGCTGATGTATCCACAAATTTGTCAAGGTTTCAGGGATCGAACAGCATTTCATCGTCAGATTACTTTAGCGATGGTAGTAGTCAGTTAAATCGTGGTTCCAGGGGTAAGCTAAACTCATTAATTAAATTCACAAAAAATAATATCTAAATTTTTTTGTAGGTTATAATACTGGAGTAAACTTCCAAGCACCTGATTTGGATGATGTTAAAGAGAGCGTACGACAAGGAGTACACAAAGTAGCCGATCGTTTGAGTTCATTAGCTGTAAATGTGATGAGTTCAATTCAAGATAAATACGGCAACTGATAGTATCTGTGTTCGTAACCATACTTCATTTTATCTGATCTGATCTGATATGATCGTCTAATCTTATTAAATTGTTAAAGCAAACAATAATAGTAAAAAGTGTAAATGAAAGAAATGTTTGAGTAAATAACTCGTAATTCCAATTTATACAAATATATATATTCATAATATTGCATTGAACACAATTAACTCATACATTAACATAAAATATTTGAAACAATCAATAAACAATAAAAAAACTAGTTGCACTGGCGATGCTGAGGAGCATTTAATTTGTGCAACTAATGAACAAATTATGGCGCTTTTAGCAAAGTCTCTCATAGCTTTGTCTTACTTGACTTGACTTAGTGTTTAAATAAATTTTAATGATGTTATGTTGTAAGTAAATAAACACATCCTTTATGATGGTGCATATTTGGAGATAATTATGTTCAACGCTAATAATACACAATATGGCAAACATTTAAAATCATTATTAAATTTAAAATTGTTATGTGACTAGAGGAATAAATATGTTTTCGAATTTTGTTTTATCTTTAATAAAAAAATTTTTTGTCAAACTCTAAGACTTAAACTTAGTCAAACTTAAGACATTTCTTCGAACAACAATTTTAAGCTCTGTTTGAGATGAATTCATTTTATTAATAATTTCACATATTGATATATAAGAAAACAGAATTTAATGTGTATATATATTTTTTCTTTTATTATTCCAAGAGTTTTTATTGAAATGTATTTACTTTATTCAAAAATGTATATTTTAAATAAAGAACACACAAAGTTAATTGTTATTGGTTTTGAATCAAATTAATGTAAATTAAATAAAAAATATATAGGTTTAATAAATAAATTTAAATTCTTTTTAAAGAACCCATATTGTTAAATATGTAATCATTAAAAAATGTAATATATTATTTAGATGTAGAATGAGTTTTAAAAAATTTCAGTTTAAATTACAAAAGATTTACATTTTTGAATTAACTTAAATTTAAGTTCTTACTCGCCATCTACACTGGCTAGACATGACAAGATTTTTGTATTTACGTTTATATTTTCAATAACACAAATATTTGTCATGTTATGTAGAGGTATGTAGAGTGTCATGGGCTCGTCAAAATTGGCTCTTTTGGGTTATGACAAATATGTACGTTATGTGGAGTGTCATAGAAATTGTCAAAATTTGCTTCCAAAAGGCACAAATGTTGGCATTTATCAATAACACAACCTTGTCTAAGTGACGAGGCACATATAGTATCGGCTCTCATGACCAAATTTGAACCGACATATTGTTTTTTTTCTCACATTCAATTTTAAAATTTGCATTGAAAACAACAACAATTTTGTTCATAGCGATCCTATGATATTATAT